>NC_142567.1:17302647-17455882 GCF_041283825.1 Pyrus communis
TATTAAAAGTAAAAATTGAATGTAATCCAGCATAAGAAAGTAGTACATCAGGAGTAGAAAATAATTTAGGATACACAGCCAAAACAAATCAACAATTTTTAAGACAAACAAATGAGCAAATAATGAACAAGGAGGAGTAGATTACATGGATGAGAAAATGATGAGACCACCTAGAAGAAATAGGATCTCATATTTAAGAGGTATAGAACAAATTAATATAGCAGATAATATATTAAAGTTAGATAATGTAGATCCATAAGATTGGGAGAAACAATTGAAAGATGGGAAAAAGGTTGTGTTCGTTCATGACACACCTTAATCCCAATAACACAAGTTACGAGATCATGATGTGCTGGCCGACACTAAATTAACTATATGACCCCATCTGGAGATGACGTCACAAGCCAATTCAATAACGAAGCCATAGTAAGATAATTATGATGTGTAAGAATTTGAACCAAAGATGTTCATTAAATAATAAATTCCAAAGCTGCTACATAAGTACTTATCATCCTCCCCACTTAGGGATACAAATTATCTCAGGTTTAACCCCATTATTAATCACATCACATCATAACAGCTAGAAGTTTCACATAACAATAAATACAACAAGGTGCAATGCTATGCATAATCAAAAGTGCAATCATGCAAATATTATTACAAATACAATAAAACTGCAGTAAATGAGCCATCACCCAAAGTCTAGAAGATGAAAGCCTCACTGCCAAGCCCACTCGTCCCCACTGGTGTTCTTCTTAATCTCATTATGTCCTGAAGGGGTCGATAAAACAAAACATGAGTGGACCAGTTTTAGCACAATTATAAATTCATCGTAACTATAATAACCCTGTTTTAAAAACATATATAGCAAAAAACTATATAATATACTATCATAATAGTCAATCTCATTCATCAACATCAACATAAAACCATCAAGTTCAAGTTCAGAAATCATACCTTCCATCAATCAAACATGCTAGCATCCATTAACATAAGTATAGCAAGCAGGAAATATACTAGCATCAACTAGTTAATCACAATACGGGTAATACTCATCAACCTTAGCATCCACTAGGACAAATATAACTTGCAAACAAATCTACGACCGAAGATAGCTATACGACTAATCATATGATGACCATGTGGTTAAAATAGATCACGAAATATCTAAAGATATTATTAATATCATCGCAAGTCTCATCCGAGACTAACACAACAATATGCATCCACATATTAAGCATTAAAGCATATATTGTTGATCCTAAAAATTACAAAAGCCTACGTGGTGTGCAGGCCGAGTAAGTAATAAGCTAACTACGTCATTCGGTTGAATGCGAGGCGTGCCAACTCATCGGCCGAGCTCGCCCGAGGAGTAAAATTTGTTGATGTTGCCCTGAGCGCATTGCTGACTTCTTTATCTTGCGACTGCGGTCGAGGAAGGAACAAGTCTAGACCTTTGGATTCTCGAGCCTGAAGACAAGGCTGCTAGTTCTGCGAAGTTCACAAATCGTCGATGCCGAATTCGGTCACAGTGATTATATTGGTGAGAGTATAAGCACGTCGAATCGACACCAGACTGTACGAACATAAATATTCAAAGGTGATGTATGTCTTGATGGTGAAACGGCCGTCAGAATGCCAAACTCTGAAACTCACTTGTGAGTATCCAATCATAAAATCACTCGGCGTTCAATGCGTCGAATGTCGTAACTCGTAACACCTTACTTCGCCTTGAAGGCTGATAAGATGACCTCTGCCAATAAGGATTCAGAAACGCTTTTCAACCGAGACTTGGATAGGCAACCAGTCAGCCTCGACGCAGTGCTGTTTATCCAAACTGAAGGTGTTCGCCGGTTGCCTTCATAGTGTTGTTTATCTAAACTGAAGATGTGTTGGCGGAAAAAGAAAGTAAAAAATCTCAAGATGTTTGAGAGGTTTTGAGCAGGGTAGTTATATGTTGAATTGGAGGTCCCTGAATTGCACCCTCCTTTCTCTATTTATAGCAGCAAATCCTCCTTAAGATCGAGTCAAAATCGTATCTGGATTGGGACTTCTTGTTATGTTCCAACTCCACTTCGACCAATCCTACCCCTATTAGGACTTTGAACTCACCCCTTTTTTTAGGCCATATTCATTGTTGGCCGAGAATCCCAATCGCACTAGGACTTCTTTGACCCCTTTGCTCATCCGACCTACTCCTTCTTGCGATAGGACTCGACCATCCTTGCTGAATGGCTCGGGACCACCAGACAACCCATAGTGTATTTGAAACAGCTTTGGGCCGAACATAAACTTACACTCGGCCCAACACTATTATTTTGGGCCCAAACATATACGTAAATATATATATATACACACACATGTAAAAATATTTGATTTTTCGAACGAGTCTACTCACTGGTAAGTAGCGCATCCCTCACATTCTGGCTCCTTGCCTGTATCTCTCCATTCCTTAATCAACCATGTGAATATTAATGTTAGCTAAGATAAGCTTAATCATCATTGTAATGGAACATAGTCCAATGAATTTGCATAAACGGAGGGCACCACATGATTAGAACACCAAAAAATCTAGGGTTAGGTCTTGGGTCAGTCACACGTCGCCGTGGTAGTGTCACTCGTTGTCACGCGTTAGGAAACATGCGCCGTCATGGGTCGCTATCACGGGCGAACACGTCGCCATGGTTCGACAAGTAGATGTCGCACTTGCCGTCGCCGGTGCCACACGCCTGTGTGGTCAGGGTTTAAATAGGGATAACGGAATATACCTTCTCTGTTACCAAATTTCGTTAAAGTTAAAGGAATCTCAACCTTTGCCGTTAAAACTAACGGTGACCATCGTAGGTCACCGTCACCAGTCGCCGGTGTCTCACCAATCAAGGTTCCCCGCTCAAATTTAATGATTTCACTTTCCAATTTCAATTAAAACACAAATTAAGGCCTAGGGAATTACCCAAACTCAAATTCGAACCAATGAAGCTTGGATCCGTCTCAGATCGAAGGAGGTTAGCTGGAGTCCCTCGCCGGATTTTGGAAAGTACGAAAACAGGGTGCATGCATGTCAAACAGGTTGATTCTCATCCAAAAATTCACATGCAACAAGGTAATTAATTACCTAAAGTTAATTCCAATGAGATTCGAGCACCAACATTCACAAACTCGCTAGAGTTCGTCCGTTCGCACTCGCCGAGTACTGGAAAAGATATCGAAGTGCAAGCAGAGGTTAGGATTCAAATAAGTGACTCAAAACCTCATCCCAATTATCACAGGGACAAAGGAAGAGATTGGCTGCACTAGGACACTCACCAACTTAGAACTCAACGGTATTTCGCCGGAGTTCATCGTTGGAGTTGAGTTTCTAGCACAGAGAAGAGCAGAGGTAAAAACCCTTGAGTTTTGACATAAAATCATAATCAGAGACCATAGAATACAATGACAAACCCAAAAATTCATAGTGTGGACACAAGTCTTACTTCGGTTCGAGGTTGAGGGCTTGAAGCTCTCGGCTTTAATGGCAGTTTACCCTGCGATTGTCCGATGGTGCATGCAAGAGCATCCTCAAGTTCCTCTCATCTCAGAGATGAAGATTTTAAGGTTTTTGGGTTCGATTTGTTATGGATTCGAAGAGAAAAAAAGATGGGAGCTCTTGGAGGTTAGAAAGAGAATGAGAGTTAGAGAGTTAGAGAGAGGGTTATGTTTCAGCTGAGGGAGAACAGAGAGGGACCGCGAGTTATGCAATCCCACTTAAACCCATTCAGTGAAATTACAAAATTGCCTCTCACTAATTGTGAAAATTACAATTAGGCCCTCAAGGTCTCAATTCGTAATTCAATTTTGACGTAAAACTTACGTACAAAAAATAATCTCTTGAAACTTAAGAAAGTACGAGGATATAACTCTCGAGTCGAGGCTCAATAAATTAATTAAGACACCCACTCAGAGGCAAAATAGTCATTTCACACATCTCGGGAATAAAATATAATATTTTAAAGTATGGGTTGTAACAATTCAGCATTAATGTTAGATTTTGGCAATTCACAAAACATGGTATATTATTTTGAACATACTTTAGATGGCTTAGTATTTGATTATTTTCAAGTATGGAAAGTTCAAAATCCAAAACAACATCAGGTAGCTAAAACACATTTAATATGGATGGCTTTGTTACTTTAATCAAGCAAGAATCTTTAGACCATAATAAGTTAGATGGTAGAAGTAAACAATAACAAATAAGAGCTATAAGAAATTTAGAACATTACAAATTTGTGATTTACAGTACATAGCTTAATATATGTCAGAATTCTTTCAATATTTAGAAAGAACATATAGAATTAGTGATATTAATTTATTAGATACTTATATGACAAAAATAAAAAGGACCAATAAGAGATAAATTTCGAATGAATAGCAAAAGCATCCAAAGAAAAATGATATTGCAACAAGATCTAGAATTTAACATGTATATGATATACTTAGACAAGAAATAGTCATATAAAAGCTAAGAGACAAATTAAAAAATAATTTTATATGAGTTGTAAAAATATCTATTTACCACAACAGTGTGGTTGTCATAAGAAGAATAAGTATAAAAAATATATAGTAAAAGAAATATAAGTCATACAAACCATATAAACAACATAAAAATTTTAGCATAAGACCTTCGAGAGCATACAGAAAAAGAAAATATATTCCCAAACAATTTTGGAAAAGAAGTGGTAGACCTTTTGGATAAAAAAATATAAAGCATGAAAAGATAAAAGTAGTTGTAAATGTTATATATTTATGTAGAGAAATTGGACATATTAGACCAAAGTGTCCAAAACTAGGCAAACAACCAAGAGATAAAGTACATTAACAAAGTTGTTTAAATTAGAAGAAGCTGAAGATATTCAGTCAATAATAGCTTAGATAATTTAAGTGATAATGAGAGTATTTATAGTATAGAGAGTATTAAAATGATAAATTTAGATTCAGAAGATTCCAGTAATTCAGACAGTGATTTAGAAGAATATATGTGTGCATTTATAAAAAATGAACATGAAAAAGAATATAAATACATTAATTTAGGTTATTCAAAGAAGTGTCATAAGTGTAGTAAGTTAGTAGCAAATAAATAATACATATTCAATATTGTGTGAAAAATGTTATAATAATAGGTTATTAGAAGTTAATTTAGAGAATCAGAGGTAAGTACTGAAATATTAGAACAGTATATAGAAAAAACCAAAAAATAATTTTTTTAATTACCATAAATGGTGAAATAGAATTAGCAAAAAATTACAAAATATAAACAACTGTAAATTACTAAAAGTGTCATACGAGAAGAATCAGTACTAGTACAATATAGACATAAATTAGCAAAGCCAGTTAGAATAACATAATTTGATGAGAGACCAATTTATTTAACACATTGTATTAATAATGAGTCCCTTAAAGTAGAGAAACAACAATTTAATTTACCACTAACATTTGTTTCACTAGTAGGATCATATTCATTTATTTTAGGTTTAAATTTTCTTAAAAGTTTGCAAGGTTTTTTGTTTATGAATCCTAACATAACATTTTTCAAGAAAGATATTACAATCACTGATGAAAGCAATACTTTAGAAGCATATAAAAGCATAAGTATAGAAGAATTTAGTATTCAAAATAATTATCATTTAGAAAATTCAAAAGAAATTGATGAGCATAATAATAGAATTTGATGAAGAAATATTTGAACATAATTATCCAGTTTTAGAAGAAGGAACACATATAGAGATATTATGTGACATCCCGTCCCGAGATTATAAAAACGTATGTGTGAATTTACCTTTTTACCCCTAGTTCGTTACATTTACGTGTAGTGTTGTGTTGTGTGGCGTTGTAGGACCACACACACACTCACACACTCTCTTTCTCTCCCTTGATTCCCTCTCCCTCTGTCTCTTTTCTGTCACTTCTCTCTCTCTCCCCGAGTCCTCCATCATTCTTCTTCTTCCTTCAGAAAACGTACGGACAACACCAAACTCACCCAAACCATCACCCATCGAGGAAACTAAGGACACCATCGAACTCGTGAAGCTCGTACGAGTGCAACCATACCATTTTCAGGTGAGAAATCCTTCGTTTTCATGTCGATTCGAGGTAATCCGATTTAGGTACTGTTCATGCAAACTTAAACTAGCGTGTTTTTGGACTTTTGAAGCTTGTAGATGTCTTAGTGAGGTCCCAAGGAGCCTCGGAGTACTTCGTTGGAGAAGTTTGTACGTCGGGATCACCGTGGTCAAAGTTGGCCGGAGCTTTCGAGGATTTTTCCGGCGAATCCACGGCGAGTTAGGGGTCGAGGCAGGTATGGATGTATTCGTCTCGTCAATACCTTCATTTTGATATATAGTACGTCGAAAATGGTTAAGAAATGAAGAAGTTATGACACTTTGAAGTTTACCCAGAAATTCCGGCAAAACACCCACCTCCGGCGAAACCAGTCCGGCGACGCGAGGAAGAAGACGCGCGCGTGGGCAGCGCGTGAACAGGGCGCGTGGGGGCGCGTGAGAGCTCCAAATTGAGTTCTGAAAAATTGTCACGTGTTCGTGACGTCGTGTAGATCACCGTGGTATATTCACACACCCAATTTGAGCGACGTATGAAAAAGTTATGGACGAATGTTTGTGTGTGCATCTAAATGATGATTTTATAATTATTCTTTTATAGGTGAAACTTGTACGAACGACGAATGTAACCAAACTAGGCGTGAGGGTTACGAACCGGTTACTTATCAGTGAGTGGACAGTTATTTTTCAGTATATATATATATACGTATACTTGACGTATTTCCCAGAAAACGTATTTTAAAAGAAATACGAATTAAATATCCTGTCATATATGCATCATATTTTAATATGTGCATTACCATAATTATGCATACTGTTGCATGGTGCTGAGGAGGCCCAGGTAAGCTACATTTGAAATACATTTGATATACATGTGAAATACGTTTGGAATACGATTGAAATACTATCATCACATGCATTAGTAGTGGCATACATTTATATATGTGTATTTGGTGATGTGGACGCACAGGTAAGTGCCAGGTAAGTGGTATTCATGTTTGTATTCAGTAGTAGTTTGAGATGCTTAGAGAGCTCATAATCTGCACCCCCGGTGTTAGTGCTCCCGCCCAGAGAAGGGCAGAGTCCTTCACGTGATGTTCACCCGCACCACACGCTCAGCTTGGATCCAAGTAGGTGCACAGTCTTGTCGTACAGACCACATTAGGTGGTTCCGACTCGTAGGTGACCCGCGATTATTCGCACAGTCTTCACGTGATCGTAGCACTAGAGCGTATATATTACACCCAGTCCTGTCGTACATACCACATTAGGTGGTTCCGACTCGTGTGCAGATTCAGTTATTGAGTTTGAGATTTGAGCTCTATATGCAGCCGTACAGGTCACGTTAGGTGACTCCCGGCTGCCAGATTATATGTTATTGATATGAGTTATGCTTGAGCATTTACATTTTATTATGAGATTCCGATGTGGCATATTCTCGAGCATAAATGGCATATTTTGGAGCATGATTGGCATATCTATACATACGTATATATGTTTATTTTTCTGGGAAACTATACTTGTTTTACGGCGAGGGGTTAGTATATTCAAAGAGAAAAGAAGGTTCTGATTAAGTTCGTTTTGCTGACCCACTCAACTTTGTTTTGCGCCCCTCCAGGTTTAAGATATCAGAGCTTGGTGGCTACGAGGAATCCAACGGTGTTCTGACAGAATGGCCAAAAATTAGGACTCACCTTTGGGTGTTTCATCTTAGAAATTGTATCTTTAAAGCTTCCGTACTGTGTAAATGGTTACATCACTCTCACGTGACGGCCAGCATGCCCTCATTCGGGACGGGGTGTGTCAGTTGGTATCAGAGCCTAGTTTGCAGTCCTGTATATCTTGAGAAATTCCTAGTGTCTTCTGTCAGAACTTTACCGCCTCGCAGAGAGCCACGTCGTTCAGATAAGCCTAGCTTCCCCGATATAGCTCAGTTAAAGGAAACTAATACTATTGTGATTGAGTCACTTAGTCAACGGATTCCTTTTGAGATTGTTTATAAGTTGAAACTGAATCACTTTATGGAAAATGATGGACCTAAGGGAGCAAAGCGATGGCTTAATCATTTGGAAAAGACGTTTTGGATTATGCAAGTTAAGGAAATCTGTCTTTTGAAGGTAAGTCAAGACGACTACCTGGTTTCTGAGTATTGAGTTGCATCCAGGTGGAGACTGGAGGCTTATATGATGTCACCGGAGGAAACAACTGATTGAAAAAAAAAAAAAAAAAATTTGTTTAAAGAATTGGTTAAGAAAAGGTTTATTCCTCCGGCATATATGGATGATAATAAGCAAGAGTTTGCGATTTGAGACAAGGAAAGATGACGGCGAATAAGTATTATAGAAAGTTTACGGACTTGCCTTATTACCATCCGGATGTTGTTGATAATCCGGCAAAGATGTCTCGTCGTTTTAGGCTGGGTAATAAGAAGAAGTGGCGTTCTTTGGCGACCACTACCTACTGTACTTATTACAAGGAGTTTTACGAGATTTTATTAAGAATTAAGGACTCTGAGACTATGTCCAACGATAATGATGAAGAAGAATAAAGGAATGGGAATCAGAGGAATGATGACAAGGATAAAGGCCGATCATCTCGAGAACCTTGAAAGATTCGGAACTTCAAAAGAAGTGAAGCTAATTCTAGTTCTTTTGGCAAAGGTTTTAATGCCATTGACCAGAGGCGAAGTGATAGATGTATTGGTAATCCCAGATCTCAGAGACAAGGTGATTTTGGTAAAGGAAATGTACCTTTGTGCTGTAGGTACAATAATGGACACATTTGAGAATGTAGGCGAGAAAGCAGTGGACGCTTTACAAGTGGATAGATGGGACATAGAACTGCAAATTATGTCCAAAGCCAACAGAAGTCCTAGAAGTCTTCTTTGCCACAACTAGCGCCGATCCAGCAAGTTCCTGGATCTATTAATTATGGTCAGTTAGGCAGTGGTATACATGAGCGAAGTATTTACACTAATAGAGGTTGTGGGAGACGACAACAAGCCCAGGGATGTGTTAACCACACATCACTGCAAGATACTCAGAATTATTCGGATTTGATTAGGAGTACGATAATTATTCTTAATGACTTAGCTAGAGTCTATTTGTTAATAATGTAGAAATTTTACGTTATTATTGTTATTGCATAGAAAGTAGTAATTAAACGCGGTTGAGACATGTGTATGTATTTCCTAATGAGTGGCAAAATAGTAATATTACACCCTCGAGAGTTGTTGCTTACTTATCGAGACAACGATGATTTATCAGTATTGCGGGCTGCAGACCGTAATATTAATAATTTATTCGTGGATTCGTTAAGTAAGTAAACCGGTAGGTTATCCTATGTTAGTATCGTACTTATTTAGAGTGCTCAGTAATAGTAGAGTATGTATTGTTACCAGCTACTTTTGTTCCATTAGATTGTGGATTTCGATGTTATTCTAGAGCATATTATGTTATATACAGTGATGAGTTGCAGACCACGCGAGGTGGTACTGATTGTGTGCAAGATATACATGATATGATGAGTTGATTATGAGTTATATATGCAGCCGAGGGCTGAGTTGATTAGAATGAAAGAGTATGAGCTATATTTATAGCCGAATGTTGAATTGATTATATGTTATTCCGTCATATTCATATAGAGATGATGAGCATTATGTTATGATACTTGGCATGACATACATTCATATTGTCTAGCATAATTTGAGATATATTACGTATATGAGTATATACATTATTTCCGGGAAACCAGTTATTTTTCCATCGGTCTGGATGACTAGAGATTACTTTTGTAAGTATGCAAAGTGGAGTGAGGCAGGCCGTTATTTATGCTGTGAGAGCAAAGAGATTATTATCAAAAGGCTGCCAAGGATACTTATCTCATGTGATGCTAAGTGATGTCAATTCTAGTAGTGTGGAAGAAGTGGGAGTAGTCAGACATTTACCTGACGTTTTCCCTGAGAATTTACCTGGATTGCCGCCATTCAAAGATGTAGAGTTCACTATTGATTTGTCTCCAGGTACAAACCTTATATTATAGAATGTTGCCTTTTGAACTAAGAGAATTGGAAATTGGTTGATAAAGGTTTTTATTCAACCTAGTACATTACGTTGGGGGAACCCCAGTTTATTGGTGAGAAAGAAAATGGACGTTAAGGTTGTGCTTTGATTATAAGCAGTTGAATCGAGTAACAATTGAAAACCGTTATCCGTTACCTCACATTGATGGTTGTTTGATCAGCTTCGAGGTGGTTGTATATTTTCTAAGATGGACTTGAGGTCTGGATATTATTAGTTGAAGATTATCGGTGAGGATGCCCTTATGATAACTTTTAGGACTCGTTAAGGTCATTTCAAGTTTTGGTGATGCCATTCGGAGTGACGAATGCATCTACTACTTTATGAATTTGATGAATGAAGTATTTCAATGATATCTAGACCGATTTGTTGTTGCTACTGAAAAGATTGATAAGACTAGAGCAAAGTATGCTAAACATCTTAAATTGGTATTGCAAAGATCGAGGGAACGTCGATTGTATGCTAAGTTTAGCAAATGCCAATGTTGGATGAATCAAGTAGCATTTTTGAGATATGTTATATCTGCTTCAGGTATTCAAGTGAATTCTTAAAAGGTAGCAGAAATTGAGAATTTAGAACAACCACGAATCGTGATTGGGATTCGGAGTTATCCTAGCTTAACAAGCTATCATGGACGGTTCGTGAAAGATTTTTCAGTCATTGCCTTGCCATTGACGAGAAAAGAGGTTAAGTTTGAGTGGGATGATAATTATGAGTAAAGGTTTCAACAGTTGAAGTATTCCTCACTCATGCACGTATTTTAGTACTCCCAGAAGATAGTGGTAATCATGAAGTCTTTAATGATACTTCTTTGATTGATATTGGATAAGTGTTAATGCAGCAAGGAACGAAGGGGAAAAAGGAATGATCCTAAAGTTCGAGAATCGGAATGCATGTTTATACAAGAGAATATGACGTACGTGCCTAATGATGTGGAATTAAAGAAAGCAATTTTGACGATGTACACTGTTCAAATTCTGCAATGCATCCCGGAAGTACTAAGAAGTATCATACCATTAGACCATTTTACTATTGGCCAGATATGAAAAGAGAAATTGCAGAGTATGTCAGTTGGTGTACAGTTTGTCAGCAGGCCAAAACAAAAAGGAAGAAACTGTTTGGTTTAATGCAACCACTTTCCGTTTCACAGTGGAAATAGGAAAATATCACTATGGATTTGTGTACAAGCTTCCTCGTACACAGAATGGTTATGATGGCTTTTGGGTGGTTGTAGATCGATTTACTAAGTCAGCGCACTTTATTCTAGTGAGAGAAAAGTATTCTCTGAATAAATGGGCTGAGCTGTTTATCACTAAGATGGTGAAGTATCATGGAATTCCAGTAAGTATTGTTTCGGATCGAGATCCTAGATTCACTTCTAAGCTCTGGACAGCTTTTCAGGAAGCACTTGGTACGAGATTGCTTTATTGTACGGCGTATCGGAATGACACTGTTATGAAGCTTTCTATAGAAAAATCGTGTCGTACACCTTTGTGTTGGTCAGAGGTCGGTGAAAGAGTTTTGGTGGGCCCTGAGATAGTGGAGGAGACTACTCAGAATGTTCAAGGAATTAAGTCTAACTTGAAAGCGGCCCAGGATCGGCAGAAGAGCTTAGCAGACATGCATGCTACTGATCGAGTATATAAGGTTAATGATTAAGTATTCTTGAAGCTATCGCCTTGGAAAGGAGTAGTAAGGTTCGGGAAAAAGGGTAAGCTGAGCCCTAGGTACATCAGACCTTATCAGATCACCAAGTGAGTTGGTGAGGGTGATTACAGGATTGAGTTGCCTTCAGAGCTGTCTAAAGTGCATAATGTATTTCATGCTTCGATGCTCCGACATTATGTTGCTGATCCGTCGCATGTGATACCTCCTCAACCGTTGGAGATTAATCTAGATTTGACGTATGACGAGGAACCGTTAACGATCTTAGATTGGAAAGAGAAGGTTCTGAGGAACAAGACGGTGAACTTAGTGAAAGTTTTGTGGAGAAATCATTCAGTCAAGGAAGCTACATGGGAGACAGAAGATCAGATGAGGGATTTGTATCCTAAATTGTTCTTCGATCACTAGGGGTTATATTTGGTTGTTTTGAATTTCGGGACGAAATTCTATTAAGGTGGGTAGGTTGTGACATCCCGTCCCGAGATTATAAAAACGTATGTGTGAATTTACCTTTTTACGATCACAGTCTTCACGTGATCGTAGCACTAGAGCGTATATATTACACCCAGTCCTGTCGTACAGACCACATTAGGTGGTTCCGACTCGTGTGCAGATTCAGTTATTGAGTTTGAGATTTGAGCTCTATATGCAGCCGTACAGGTCACGTTAGGTGACTCCCGGCTGCCAGATTATATGTTATTGATATGAGTTATGCTTGAGCATTTACATTTTATTATGAGATTCCGATGTGGCATATTCTCGAGCATAAATGGCATATTTTGGAGCATGATTGGCATATCTATACATACGTATATATGTTTATTTTTCTGGGAAACTATACTTGTTTTACGGCGAGGGGTTAGTATATTCAAAGAGAAAAGAAGGTTCTGATTAAGTTCGTTTTGCTGACCCACTCAACTTTGTTTTGCGCCCCTCCAGGTTTAAGATATCAGAGCTTGGTGGCTACGAGGAATCCAACGGTGTTCTGACAGAATGGCCAAAAATTAGGACTCACCTTTGGGTGTTTCATCTTAGAAATTGTATCTTTAAAGCTTCCGTACTGTGTAAATGGTTACGTCACTCTCACGTGACGGCCAGCATGCCCTCCTTCGGGACGGGGTGTGTCATATTACAATTAGATAGACCAAAGATTTTGGTAGAATCCTTACAATTAGCAGAACAAACTAAAATTATAGGAAAAAACCCTCAATTACATTGGAGTAAAAATAAAATATTAGCATAATTAGATATTATTAATCTAGATTTAACCATTAAAACAACTGATATGCCTTATAATTTACTTGACAAGCAAGAGTTTGAGCAACAAATTAAAGAGTTAGTAAATTCAAAATTAATTAGCCCTTCAAAATGTAGACATAGATCAGTAGCATTCATAGTGAGAAAACTTTCAGAATTACAAAGAGGTAAAGCTAGAATAGTTTACAATTACAAGATTAAGTGATAATACATATGAAAATAGCTATAAGTTACCAAATAAAGACGAGCTTATAAATAAAATTCAAGAGAGTAATATTTTGGTAAACTTTGACTGTAAATCAGGATTTTGGTAAATACGATTACCAGAAGAATCAATTGAGTGGACAACTTTTACTTGTCCAGAATGACATTTTGAATGGCTTGTTATGTCATTTGGACTTAAAAATGCACCGTCGATCTTTCAAAGAAAGATGGATCAAATTTTCAAGAAATATGATAATTTATGTACTGTTTATGTAGATGATATTTTAGTACATAGTAAAAATAGAAATGAACATAGAAAGTATTTAGAAATAGTTTTACAAGAATTTATCAATAACAAAATTATGATAAGTAAAAATAAAATAACATTAGAAAAACAAAATATAGAATTTTTAAAAATGTATATTAAGTCAGGTACAATAAAATTACAAGATCATATAACTAAGAAGGTTTGAGAATTTCCAGACAAATTAGAAGATTAAAAAAAAAAAAAAAAAAAAAAACAGTTACAATGACACACCCCGATCGAGATCAGGGCATGCTGGCCGTCACGTGGAAGTGACATAACCATGTGCACAATGCGGAAGCTAATAAAATAGTAATGTAAATAGTACAAATAAATGAAAACTAGCATACATAAGGTAATAGAAACAAGTGCTAGCGTAAGTGAGACGTAAGTTCAGAGCATAAGGCCTATAACAGTCCAAAAGTAAACAACGCGACAACAGTACACCTGAAGGTGGCCCTACGATGATGATCGTCTGTCAGATATGCCGGGAAAGCCCTCTGGGAAACCACCAAACGTGCTAGCCAACTAGAACCTGGAGGGGCGCAAAACAAAAGCGTGAGTGGGCAAAAACAAAGCTTTTCGAAAACCATTTAATAAATAACTTCTAACCCCTCGCCGTAAAACCTGTATACTTCCCAGAAAATAAACATATATATATATACCAATCATGCTCGAGAATATGCCATGCCAAACCCTCAGAATGAAATGCAAGTGCTCAGGTATAAATCATATCAATAACATATAATCTGGCAGCCGGAGTCACCTAACGTGACCTGTACGGCTGCATCTAGAGCTCAAATCTCAATCTCACTAACTAGACCTGCACACGAGTCGGAACCACCTAAAGTGGTCTGTACGACAAGCCTGGGTGTAATACATATAAACGCTCTAGTGCTACGATCACGTGAAGGTTGGGCGAGTAATCGCGGGTCACCTACGAGTCGGAACCACCTAAAGTGGTCTGTATGACAAGACTGTGCACCAAACTTGGATCCAAGCTGAGCGTGTGGTGCGGGAGGTGAACATCACGTGAAGGACTGTGCCCTACTCTGGGCGGGAGCACTAACACCGGGGGTGCAGGTTATGAGCTCTCTAAGCATCTCAAATCACTACCGAAATATAAACATGAATAACACTTACCTGGCACCTACCTGTGCGTCCGCAGCACCAATTATGCATATATATATATATATATATATATATATATAGACCATTAATAATGCAACTAACGATGCATAAACAATGATAATGTAATGCATGGCATATGACATATAACAATTCAAATCAATTTCTGGGAAAATATAAGTATATAGGTATATACGGAAAACCAAAAGCCCACTCACTGATACGTGGAAGGGTCGTAGCCCCCCTGCCTCGAGTGACCACGCTCGTCCTCGGGATAGGTATCACCTGAAAAATCAACCCAACTCCGGCCAACTTCGAAACTAGTGATCCCGACGTCCAAAACCTTCAAACGAACCACCCCGAGCATCCTAGGGACCTCACCAAGCTACCTGAAATGGGTATGGTTGGACTCCTACAAGCCTCACGAGTCTGAATATGTGCTTGGATTCTTGGATCTGTGGAGGTTGAATGGGTTTGTGGGTGTGTCCGTACGTTTCAAAGGAAATGGGAAGGAATGGGGACTCAGGACAGGTGCAGGGAAAGGGAGAAAACTGTGAGGGTGAGTGTGTGGTGCCAAACTATCCACACCAAGCCAAAAAGAACAACTACGGAACGAAAAAAAACACGCTAAGGCAAAATCGTCTTTTCACGTTACGTTTTAGAATTTCTCGGGACGGGCTGTCACAACCTACCCACCTTATTAGAATTTCGTCCCGAAATTCAAAACAACCAAACAACTACCCCTAGTGATCAAAGAACAACCGAGGATACAAATCCCTCATCCGATCTTCTGTTTCCAACGTAGCTTCCTCCACAGAATGGTTTCTCCACAAAACTTTCACCAACAACACTGTCTTGTTCCTCAGAACCTTTTCCTTCCAATCTAGTATCGTCACTGGTTCCTCGTTATAAGTCAAATCTGGATTAATTTCCAAGGGTTGAGGAGGTATCACGTGAGACGGATCAGCAACATAATGTCGAAGCATAGACACGTGAAAAACGTTATGTACTCTAGCCAACTCCGGAGCTAACTCCAATCGGTAAGCTACCTCACCAACTCGCTCTGTGACCATGTATGGTCCAATGTACCTGGGACTCAACTTACCCTTCTTTCCAAACCGCACAACTCCTCTCCACGGTGAAAGCTTCAGAAATACCCAATCGCCAACCTCATACACTCTGTCAGTAGCATGCCGATCTGCTAAACTCTTCTGCCTGTCCTGAGCTGCCTTCAGGTTAGACTTAATCACCTGAACATTCTGAGTAGTTTCCTCAACAATCTCCAGACCCACTAAAACTCTTTCTCCTACCTCTGACCAACATAACGGCGTGCGACAAGATCTACCATACAATGCCTCAAATGGCGCCATACCGATACTCGAATGAAAGCTGTTGTTGTAGGCAAATTCCATTAAATCCAACCGCTTGTGCCAAGCATCACTAAACTGTAGCACCGAAGCTCGCAACATATCCTCCAAAGTCTGAATGGTTCTCTCTAACTGTCCGTCCGTCTGAGGATGATACGCCGTACTATAAAGTAGTCTCGTACCCAACGCTTCCTGAAAAGCCACCCAAAACTTAGATGTAAATCGCGGATCACGATCCGAGACAATACTCACAGGGACACCATGGTACTTCACAACCTTCGAGATAAACAACTCCGCTAAATGGCTCAAAGAATACTTCTCCCTCACAGGAATTAAATGTGCTAACTTAGTAAGTCGATCAATGATTACCCAAATGCCGTCAAAACCATTATGTGTACGCGGAAGCTTGTACACAAAATCCATAGTAATATTTTCCCATTTCCACTCTGGAACGGGAAGCGGCTGCAACAATCCAAACGGCTTCTTCCTTTCCGCCTTAACTTGCTGACAAATAGCACACCTACTCACATACTCAGCTATCTCCCTCTTCATACCCGGCCAATAATAAAATGGTCGAATGGTATGATACATTTTAGTAGCTCCTGGATGCATGGCGTAAGCTGAGATATGTACTTCATCGAGAATTTCTTTCTTTAAATCTAAATCATTAGGCACGAACATCCTACCTTCCTGCATCAACATGCCATCCGAATCACGAACTCTAAGGTCTCTCCTCCTACCCTGATCTCGAGCTTGGATGAATTTCTAGGTTTCCCTATCCGCTACCTGAGCTTCAAGCACCCGATCAACTAAAATTGGTCTAACTTGAAAATTAGCAAGTAAAGCTACTTCTTGATCTTCTGCTTCTAACCTCACTCCCGTAGCACGCAAGTCTGCCAAAAGAGGAATACGACTCGCATACAACGCATTGATACGGCCCTGAGACTTCCTGCTAAGTGCATCAGCCACTACGTTTGCACGACCAGAGTGATAATCAATCGTGCAGTCGTAATCACTGAGTAACTCCATCCACCTCCGCTGACGAAGATTAAGTTCCTTCTGAGTAAAAAGATACTGAAGACTCTTGTGATCTGTAAAGATCCTACATTTCTCTCCATAGAGTTAGTGTCTCCACAACTTCAACGCAAAGATAATAGGGGCCAACTCCAAATCATGTGTAGGGTAATTCAACTCATGAGGTTTCAACTGTCGCGAAGCATAAGCAATCACCCTACCATGCTGCATCAACACACATCCCAGACCATTCAAGGAAGCATCACTATAGACCTCGAAATCACCACTATCGTCCGGGAGTGCCAAAACAGGTGCATGAGTGAGACAATGCTTCAGTTGCTGGAAACTCTGCTCACACCTATCATCCCACTCGAATTTAACATCCTTCCTCGTTAACCTCGTCAGTGGTAAAGCAATCACAGGAAAAATCCTTAACGAATCGCCGATAATACCCCGCCAAACCAAGGAAACTCCTCACCTCAGTGATGGTTCGTGGTTGCTCCCATTTCTCCACAGCGGCGACCTTCTGTGGATCCACCAAAATACCCTGAGCAGAAATGATGTGCCCCAAAAATGCAACTTGGTTTAACCAAAACTGGCACTTGCTAAACTTAGCATACAATTGGTGTTCCCTCAATCTCTTCAACACCAAAGTAAGATGTCGAACATGCTCCGCTTTCGACTTAGAATACACCAGAATATCGTCGGTGAAAACAATAACAAACCTATCCAAATATGGCTGGAACACCCGATTCATCAAATCCATAAAAGCAGCTGGTGCATTCGTCAACCCAAACGGCATAACCAGAAACTCGTAATGACCATAACGAGTCCTGAACGCCGTCTTAGGAACGTCATCCCTACTAATTTTCAGCTGATAATATCCAGACCTCAAGTCAATCTTGGAGAATACACAAGTATCTCGAAGCTGATCAAACAAATCGTCAATACGCGGCAACGGATAACGGTTTTTAATCGTCACCCGATTCAATTGCCTGTAATCAATACATAGCCTCAAAGTTCCATCTTTCTTCCTCACAAACAAAACTGGAGCGCCCCAAGGTGAAGTGCTAGGCTGAATGAAACCTTTATCCACTAATTCCTGCAACTGAACTTTCAATTCCCTTAACTCAGCAGGAGCCATACGATAAGGAGTCAAGGAAATAGGATTAGTACCTGGAAGCAACTCAATAGTGAACTCCACATCCCGATCTGGTGGTAAACCATGTAAATCTTTGGGGAAAACACCGGGAAAATGTCTGACTACCCTCACATCCTTAACTCTACTAGGAGCAGCCTCATCCAACACCACATGAGCTAAGTATCCCTGGCAACCTTTAGACAACAACCTTTCCCCTCGCAAAGCCGAAATAACACCATGTCTCACCCCACTCTGCTCGCCCACAAAAGTAACCACAGGTAGTCCAGGACGATGGAACGTAACTATTTTCCCGTAACAATCAATATTGGCACGATTGAAATGCAACCAATCTGTGCCCAGAATCACATCAAAGTCAACAATATCTAACGGGATAAGATCAGCTGGCATGACAACATCCTCCACTACCACTAGACATCCTGGGTACACACGATCTACAATACATCTCTCCCCTCTAGGCATGGCGAACTCTAAATCATACCCTAGAGGTGCGGGGCGAGGTTGCGTCACTTGAGCAAATGTATGAGAAATCACAGAATGTGTAGCACCACAATCAATTAATACTCTAGAAAAATAACCAAGGATATTTAACGTACCCATGATCAAATCCGGATTGTTCTGAGCATCCTGCAGAGAAATATTATGAATACGCCCCTGGGTCTGCTGTCGTCCACCGCGACCTCTGCTCGTCTGACCACCATGACTCTGAGTACCACGCCCCTGACTGGGCTGACCAGACTGCCTCGAAGACCCCGCGCTACTCGTAGCAATCTCCCCTGGCTGAAACTGTCCTCCCTGAAACCACTGAGAACCGCCTGCTGAAGCTGGAGGATACGGCATATAGCCGCCAGGATACGGAGGATAACCACCCTGGGAATATGGGTCCTGGGGATACTGATACTGTCCTGGGGCATAGGGAACAACATCGCCCTGATAGTGGTAGGCACCACCTCGACCTGTCGGTGCATAACTACCCGGACCCTGAATCTGTTGAATCGGTGCAGGTGGCGGCAAGAAAGTCTGTTGCGGCTTCTGCTGCTGACTCTGGGGACAATTCGCAGCTCGATGTCCCATCTGCCCACAAGTAAAGCAACCACTGCTGCCACGCCTGCACTCACCAAAATGCCGATTATTACACCTGCGGCAGACTGGGGCTCGACCTCTACCACCATCACCTTGTCTCTGGCCTCGAGCACCACCAGTAAACCTACCTCCACATCCCTGACCAGTGGCGCTGAAACCACCGCTAGAAGAGCTAGAGCTAGTACCACCCCTCTTGAAGTTCTGTGTCCTACGAGGTCCGAGCGACGCTTGACCTTTACCCTTATCATCTTTCTTCTGATTACCATCCTTCTCTTCCTCCTCACTCTCGCTCGGCATGTTTTCTGAATCCTTAATCCTCAACAATATCTCGTAGAAATCCTGGTAGGTATCACAGTGGGTAGTGGTCGCCATCGAACGCCACTTCTTCTTAGTGCCTAAGCGGAAACGACAAAGCATCTCCGCCGGATTACCAGCAACATCTGGATGATAGCGAGACAGATCTGTGAACCTCCGATAGTACTCATTAGCTGTCAACTTCCCCTGTCTCAACTCAGTGAATTCCTGCTTCTTTCGGTCAATATACTCAGGAGGCACAAACCTTCTCCTGAATAACTCTTGGAAAACATCCCAATCAGTCCTCTCAGCTGGAGTCAAACGACGAGATTCTTGCTCCCACCAAGCTGCAGACTCCTTACCTAAAAACTACGATGTCGTCTCAACCCACCTCTCAACAGGAAGGTTCCCTGATTGTGCAACACACGAAAAGTCTTCTCAATGTGCTATAACCATCGCTCTGCGCCCTCGTGACCCTCGCTACCTTCGAACTTATCCAATTTCAAATTGTACATAGTCTCTAGATGAGTCCTCTGGGGAGGGCGGATCGCCGACTGAATAGCTGTAGCAATAGCTTCCCCCAGCTGAGCAATATCGGGGAAACTAGGCTCAGCAGAGCGACGTGGTTCCCGACGAGGCGGCATAGTTCTGACAGAAGACACCAAAACCATTAGAATACTCACAAAAGCACAGGACTGCCAAACCTAGGCTCTGATACCAAAACTGACACACCCCGATCGAGATCAGGGCATGTTGGCCGTCACGTGGAAGTGACGTAACCATGTGCACAATGCGGAAGCTAATAAAATAGTAATGTAAATAGTACGAATAAATGAAAACTAGCATACATAAGGTAATAGAAACAAGTGCTAGCGTAAGTGAGACGCAAGTTCAGAGCATAAGGCCTATAGTTGTCCAAAAGTAAACAACGCGACAACAGTACACCCGAAGGTGGCCCTACGATGATGATCGTCTGTCAGATATGCCGGGAAAGCCCTCTGGGAAACCACCAAACGTGCTAGCCAACTAGAACCTGGAGGGGCGCAAAACAAAAGCGTGAGTGGGCAAAAACAAAGCTTTTCGAAAACCATTTAATAAATAACTTCTACCCCCTAGCCGTAAAACCTGTATACTTCCCAGAAAATAAACATATATATATACCAATCATGCTCGAGAATATGCCATGCCAGAACCTCAGAATGAAATGCAAGTGCTCAGGTATAAATCATATCAATAACATATAATCTGGCAGCCGGAGTCACCTAACGTGACCTCTACGGCTGCATCTAGAGCTCAAATCTCAATCTCACTAACTAGACCTGCACACGAGTCGGAACCACCTAAAGTGGTCTGTACGACAAGCCTGGGTGTAATACATATAAACGCTCTAGTGCTACGACCACGTGAAGGCTGGGCGAGTAATCTCGGGTCACCAACGAGTCGGAACCACCTAAAGTGGTTTGTACGACAAGACTGTGCACCTAACTTGGATCCAAGCTGAGCGTGTGATGCGGGAGGTGAACATCACGTGAAGGACTGTGCCCTACTCTGGGCGGGAGCACTAACACCGGGGGTGTAGGTTATGAGCTCTCTAAGCATCTCAAATCACTACCGAAATATAAACATTAATAACACTTACCTGGCACCTACCTGTGCGTCCGCAGCACCAATTATGCATATATATATATATATATATATATAGACGATTAATAATGCAACTAACGATGCATAAACAATGATAATGTAATGCATGGCATATGACATATAACAATTCAAATCAATTTCTGGGAAAATATAAGTATATAGGTATATACGGAAAACCAAAAGCCCACTCACTGATACGTGGAAGGGTCGTAGCCCCCCTGCCTCGAGTGACCACGCTCGTCCTCGGGATAGGTATCACCTGAAAAATCAACCCAACTCTGGCCAACTTCGAAACTAGTGATCCCGACGTCCAAAACCTTCAAACGAACCACCCCGAGCCTCCTAGGGACTTCACCAAGCTACCTGAAATGGGTATGGTTGGACTCCTACAAGCCGTGGCTTGCAAGGATTCCCCCACCCTCATTTCTTGCTCTTATGTCGTGCACTAAGGCTACTTCGAGTGCATCTTCGTTCATTTGATCGAAATGCATCTGTGCCAACGAATCCACAATGTCAATGGCAAAACAAGAATGGTCCTCAATTGGATATTTAATGGTTTCAGAAAGATTAAAATTAATAATGTCCCCATCAAACTCCATGGTTAATGTTCCCGTAAACATGTCTATCTTTGTTCTCGCTGTTTTCATGAATGGACGGCCTAGCAAGATTGGCAATGATGGAGCATGGCTCGAATCCTCCATTTCTAATACATAAAAATCTGCAGGAAAAATAAGATTATTGACTTGCACTAAAACATCCTCAAGGACTCCCTTGGGATAAGCGTTAGAACGATCGGCCAATTGAATTATAACGCCATCTTGTTTTAACTCACCCAGGTTCATAGATGCATAAATGGAATATGGCATGACATTAATAGAAGCACCTAAATCTAACATGCATTGTTCAAATCTAGTGTTTCCAATTATGCATGGAATAGTAAAGCTCCCTGGATCCTTACACTTTGGAGGTAACTTTCGTTGCAAAACTGCGGATACATTTTCACTTACTTTCACAACTTCTTTGTTTGAAATTCTTTTCCTAGTTGTGCATAACTCTTTTAAAAACTTTGCATGCCTGGGCACTTGCTTAATGGCATCAAGTAAAGGAATGTTTACTTGGACTTTTCGAAAGGTATCCAAAATGTCCTTTTCGCTTTCTTCCTTCTTCGATTGTGCAAATCTGCGAGGGAAAGGAACATTGGGCAGATTAGTGTTCGAAATCACAACATTTGGGACAACATTACCTGAGATGGACGGATGGGAAGTCGTAGATGGCTGCGGCATGGGTGGTGCCATCCTTGCCGTAGGGTAATTTTTCTCCTCTTCTTCGATTCGTATCTTCTCATCTTCCTTGTTTCCCACTTCTTTTCCACTTCTTAGTGTGATAGCCTTTGCAGATTCGAAACCACCCTTGGGATTGACCACCGTAGTGCTTGGTAACTTACCATTTTCACGGAATTGTCCCAAAAATTCGGCCATTTGGCCCATTTGCTTCTTTAGCTCATTAACCTCCTTTGCTTGGTTCTGCATTCCCTGCGCCATTGTGGTTAGTAACTGATATGTTTTATCGTCATTCATAGACGTACCTGAGTTGGTTTGGGATGATTGTGCTTGAGGAGGTGGTTGTGGTGCCATTGGCCTTGGAAAGAAACCCGGAGGTTGTCGGAATCCACTTTGTTGGGCAGGTTGTTGTGCATCTCTCCATCTGAAATTTGGGTGGTCTCTCCAACCTGGATTATATGTGTTAGAATATGGATCGTTCCTCGGTTGGTTTTGATTCCCATAGCCCATGGCATTGGCAGATTCCCATCCTCCGTTCTCAATTAATTGAGGGCATTGATCAGATTGGTGTCCTTGAATGGAGCATACACCACAAATTGTAGCTCCTTGCGCTTTGGGGCCCTCCACAAACTGCGACAACATAGATGTAAGGTTAGCCATTTGGGATTGTAACTCAGAAATAGAACTTACCTCATTTACATGATGTGGCCGTGGGGTGTCTCTTTGCCCAACACCTTCATATTGTTGTGCATTGAGTGCTCGATTAGCAATGAGAGTTTTGGCATCCCTAGGTGTCTTGTCCACTAGAGCTCCTCCCGCGGATGCATCCAACATTTGCCGTTCAAGTGGTAGAAGACCTTCGTAAAAGTATTGAAGGAAAAGCTCCTCCTTCATTTGATGTTGAGGACATGATGCAACAAGGGCTTTAAAACGCTCGTAGTATGCCGGAAAAGATTCTCCTTGACTTTGTTGGATTCCGCTAATTTTCTTCCTCAAGAGAATGATTTTTGAAGTAGGGAAGAACTTTTCCAAGAACGCTCTCTTCATGCTTTCCCAAGAAGTAACGGTCCCGGGTGCCAATTCATAAAGCCAATCCTTAGCCTTTTCCACAAGAGAGAATGGAAAAGCTTTTATCATCAGAATGTTCCCATCGACATTTATGGGTGTCATGCTCGAACAAACAACCTCAAACTCCTTGAGATGCTTGTTGGGATCTTCCATGGAAAGCCCATGGTATTTCGGAATGTGGTGCAACAAGCTTGACTTCAACTCGAATTCATCGGTCTTGCCTTGGGCAGCCTCGGGGTATTGAATGCAAAGAAGGGCTGCGTTGGCCAAACCCGAGGCATAAAGCTCTTTGATGGTTCGATTGTCCACGGCCATGGTTGGTACTTCCTCTTTAACCCAATCCGTGGCTTCCTCTTCTACTTCAGGTTCGGGACTAGGAGGATTAGAATCTTGCAATTTCTTGTTCCTTCTCAAAGTCCTCTCGAAATCACCGTCAAAGTCGGAGATATGCTTACGAACAGGTTGTGAGCTACGGGTCATAAACTAGTACCTACACACAAAAGTAAACAAGATAAGTAACCAACTTAATAGACTTGGCACAAGTAAGAAAACAAGTTGCCACACACGGCAAAAAAAAAAAAAAAACAAAACACATACACACGGTGCAAAAATTAAAACAAAACAGAAACTAAACAATTTAAACAAGACTCAAGACAAGGGATTAGCAACTTTGCCAATCCCCGGCAACGGCGCCAAAATTTGATACGTAGATTATACGCACACAAACTAAACCCTATTTGTGACAATTGTAGTAATGATGTAAGTAGGGATCGTTCTAACCGGGGATTAACTAGGGGTGCTAATCTATTTTGAATTGACTTGAAAACACAAAAACTAAATGTAAATACTCTTAACAAGACTA
Source organism: Pyrus communis (assembly GCF_041283825.1). Taxonomy (NCBI): domain Eukaryota; kingdom Viridiplantae; phylum Streptophyta; class Magnoliopsida; order Rosales; family Rosaceae; genus Pyrus; species Pyrus communis. Next base: position 17,327,148 of record NC_142567.1, read on the forward strand.
CTATGACTCAGAATGGCTTTGAAAAACTCAAACTTCCTAAAACAATCAAATTGACTCAAATAGAAACTAGAACTTGATTTAGACGAATTTGAAAGTGTTTATGACTCCAAAAGCTTAAAGATACAAAAATAAAACAAATACGAATGATTAAGACTCAACGAAATATGGGGGAAATGTGTTTGGACGATATTAAATTAAATGGACAGAATATAATTAAAGGCAAAATGTAAATATGAATGTGATGAAAATATGGATGATGGAATAGCCAAGGGGTTCTTCTCCACACATGTTACACTTGCATACAATATTGATTCTCAGTTGGTCTTTCGATAAGTTGTGAAACTCAACACCCCGGGTTAATTAGGTCCGCTTAAATTAACCGTCAAGTTTTCCTTAAGTTAATGAATTGGATGGGTTAGCACAACGCAATTCACCACATTCTCCAAAAGTGCTTTACGTGAAAAGCACAATAAAGATACAATCAAAGATCATTAAGCATTATGAAAACTATAAGTGTTGACGAGGCATTCGTTACTATGATGAGCATGAAACTCGTGCCAAGAATTCATTTAACGCGATTGTTTATAAGCAACCTCCACTACTTGTGAATATAAGTTCGTAACGATTAGGTGAAATTCACTTATATTCTAGCGTCATATTCATGCATGAAAATTAAGCGCGCATTCTTAATAAACATTCATAAATAAGTTATCAATCAAACGGTTAAACAAATTGAATCCACAACTTATGAAATTCCAACGAAAGTTAATCAATTCATATTGCAAATATAAACATAGTTTCGAATCACCCCCTAGCTAAAGGGGGTTTAGTTCCTCATAACTTTGAAATCAAAGAAACCCCTAAACATTCCAACAACTCAAACTTGAATTGTATGAACGTTTAGGCACTCTTCTCTTCCATTCTCATACGTACAAAACAAAGAGAATTAAATTTAAACTTTGAAATCAAAGAAACACCTAAACATTCCAACAACTCAAACTTGAATTGTATGAACGTTTAGGCACTCTTTTCTTCCTCGTTGTTGTAGCACAAGGTCTAAGGTGAGCTTTGGGGATTATGTGAAGTGTTTTGGAGGGATGGGAAGTGGTTGGATAGTGGCTGCAATGGAGGAGAAAAACTGCACAGAAATGGAAGGGGATTTGCGGCACAAGGGTTGTGTTTGTGTTGTGTGAAGTGTTGTGAATGAAAAATGAGATGGAATGGGGAGTGAATCCATGAAGTGTGTGTGGTTTATATAGGGAGAGAATGGGTGAGAATGTGGCTGCAATGCATGTGAAAAACAGCTAGGAAAGTGGGTGGAAAGCTGGAATTGCACAAGGGGAATGCTGGAAAGTGGAAGGGATGCACGGCATGGATGTTTTTGTGTTGGAAATGCATGTGATTTCATGTGTTCAAGGATAGAATATGGCTTGGATGATTAATCCATGGGATAGACAGCTAGGGGGGGAACATATGCATGTTGGAGCATGAATTATATAATGAAAAGTGAATGATTAGTGCTCTAGTGTTAGGACAAAGGTGCAGCTGAAATGAAAAGGGAAATGCAAAGGGAGTTTGAAGGGAAGGCACGGCATGGATGTGTTTTGGGTGTGTGTGTGTGAATGTGTGGCTTAATGATTAAGTGAATGAGTATGTGGATGCATGTGGATTAAAGGGGTGTGAATGGTGGTGTAATGATGAAATGAAATGGCTAGAAAGTGGCAAGGGAAGGCACGGCACAATGTTGTTTTGGTTCTTGAAATGCAAGTGAATGCATATGAGTGCAATATGAAAAGAATGACTAATTAATGTATGTAGGTTGCAGCTAGGTTGGAAAGGTGTGGATTGTGGCTGCAATTTAGGGAAAGGAAATAGGTTTAATGCATAAATAAAAGGGCAAAGTGGCTGCAATGATGAAGACAAGCTGGAATTGATGTGGAAGGCACGGCAAAGGATGGTTTCTTGATGGTTTTGGGTTTGTGATGCATTGTTTGATTGGGCTAGAGGTTTTGCATGGCTCAAAGGTTTGTTTGATTGGGCTAGGCCCTTTGTTTTATGTCCCAAAGAGCATACAAGGCCTTCAAATTCGTCCATCATCTTAGCTCCATGGATAAGCTATCCAATCCATGCCCAAAAATGCTCCAAATAGCCTCAAAATGCACTTTCTTGCTCCCTAAGCCCTTAGAACCTGAAAACACACAAAAGAAGCATAAAGGACTAAAATAACTAGAGAAACATAACGTAAATGCATGAGAACAAGCCATTTAAGTCGCATGAATATGCCCCTATCAAACAGATGCATTATTATTAGGATGGGTAAGAATACTATATCAGAAAAAGCATAAGGAATCACTAAAGTCTAATGAACTAGTATGTAGATATTCATCAGGAAAATTTAGTGATGTATAGTCAAGATTACCAGCAACATATTTAAAAATTCTAGGAATAATTCATTCTCTTAAAGCATTTTCTTTATTTTTACATAATGAAGTATGTACAATAAGAATAGATTGTCAAACTATAGCTTCTCATCATAATAAGATACATACAAACAAACAAGCAGCCCAAAAAATAGGTTAATTTTATTGGTTTTAAACCAATTTTTTAACATATTAAAGGTCATGATAATACATTAGCTGAAATCATATCAAGGCTAATTCATTGGACTGATACGAGCATATTTATGCGACTTAGTATGCTTGTTTTCGTGCATTTACATTGTTAGTTCTTAGTTATTTTAGCTCTTTGAACTACTTTTGTGTGTTTTCAGGTTTTAAGGGCCTAATATGCTTTAGGGTGCATTTTGGAGCGTTTTGGAGCAAGTTGGGCCTATGTTGGTTTGGACATGCTTGGAGCTAAACGAGATGATGAATTCGAAGTGCATTTGAGCCAAGAAGTGAATGGTGATGTGAAGATTGGAAATTCAAGACGGATGAAGAAATGAAAGTGAAGAACAAAGAATTTGGAATTGGAGATCAAAGTTTCTTAAGTTGGAAGTTTCCATTCTTGGAAATTTCCATTTTCGAAACTTTCTATTCTCGGCTTTGGGCTCTTAGATGGGCCATTCCTTTTCCCCTAACCCTTGCCGTGGCACCTAGGGTCCATTGACTTGATTTCCTTGCCTTGCAAGGTATTTTAGGAAGCCCATTCACTCACCCTAGCCCTTGCCGCACCTTAGGCCTTGTTCCACTTAAAAACCCAATTGTTTTAACCTAATTTCTGATGGATTTGGGTTTTTAAAGGCCCTAATCTGATTGCCCTAGGGTTTTGGATGCATATATTTACATAATTTAACCCCGTTGGCCAGAGGACAGACGGGAGAACTCATTCTACATTCCAGAAAATAAAAACAGCACTGCAGAAAACCCTTAGCCCTTGCCGTAGCCTTCCTCCCCCCTTGCCGAGCCTTCCACCTTCTTCCAACCCTCAAACACTCATCCATACTCACCCTACTACCCTTGCCGTGCTTCTACACCTTCCCCATTCCATTCTACATCATCAAAACAGCCCAGAAACTACACCTACACAACCTGCCGCAAGCAAGGAAAAGGGGACAGATTATGTGCAATTGTTTGGCTCTTCAATTGGAGTTGTTGGAACGTTCTAGGTGTTTTCTACTTTGTTATTCTATGTCTAAATTTGTTTGTATCTGTTTTATTGCAAATATGAGGAACTAAACCCTTTTTGGCTAGGGGTGATTTCAATACCATGATTATTTATGTGATATGAATTGATGAATTCCGGTTATGAACTCTTGATTCGTGAATGCAATTGGCTTAATTATTTGATGATTAACTTATTTGTGTTTTTTGATTGAGGGTCGGCACTTAATTAGCATGCATGAATATGTGGCTAAAGTTTAAGAAGGTTTCACATAATCGTTACTAACTTATACTTGAAAGTAGTGAAGGTCGCTTGTCACGATCGCGTTAAGTTTAATTCTTAGCATGAGTAACATGATGTCATAGTTGCAAATGCTTTGTCAATGCTTATGGTTTTCATTATTCTTAATGATCTTCGATTGTATCTCTATTATGATGACATGTAGGGAACTTTTGAGAATGTTTTGGGTTGTCGAATGATGCCATCCAATCCAATAATATAAGGAAAATCTGAGGGTTAACTAGTGATGTCACGGTTAATTTGGGGCATTGTCGTTCATAATTCAATGAAGGAATAACTGGAAATTGATTCAGATGCATAAATATCATGTGTGGAGAAAGAACCTCTAGCTAATTCACCAACCATCTTGTTTCACAACACTTGTTTACAATCTGTCCATTTTTGCATTTTGTTTGTTTATTTCAACTTCGTTAAAAAAAAAAACTAAAACCTTTTTTTTTTATTTCCTTGTTCCCAAGTGTCTTAAATCTGGTTTAATTTAGTTTTTATGTTTTGAAGTCAATTTAGAAGGTTTTAGCAAGCCCTCCTAATCCCCAGTCTAGAACGATCCCTCACTTATCCATTCTACTACAATTGTCAAACGAGGGTTTTAATTTGTGTGCTTAAATAGTTCGCATCAAATTTTTGGCGCCGTTGCTGGGGATTAGCAACTTTGCTAATCCCTTGTCTTTATTTTTATTTTTATTTTTTTGTTTTTCGTGCATTCTTATTTCAGATTCTTAGTTTGTTTGTTTTCTTGTTTTTCAGGTACTGTGTATGACTCGTAGCTCTCGGCCTATTATAGAGAACATCTCCGACTTTGACGGTGATTTTGAACGCACCTTGAGGAGAACAAGGAGTCAACAAGAGCCACCACAACCTCCACCACAACCTGGGCTTGAAGAAGACGAAGTAGGTGTAGAAGAAGAGCCCACGGATCAGATTTTTGAAGAAGAACAAGCCATGGCAGCAGATAATAGAACCATCAAGGAGCTTTCGGCCTCGGGTTTGGATAATGCATTGCCTCTTTGTATCCAATACCCCACGGCTGCAGAGGGGAAGACTGAGGTGTTTGAACTCAAATCCAGTTTGTTACACCATATTCCGAAGTTCCATGGCTTGTCTATGGAAGACCCCAACAAACACTTGAAGGAGTTCGAGGTGGTTTGTTCGAGCATGACCCCCGTCACTGTGGATGGGAGTATATTGAAGATGAAGGCCTTTCCATTTTCACTTATGGACAAGGCCAAAGATTGGCTCTACGAACTAGCCCCGGGAACTGTGACTTCGTGGGAGAGTATGAAGCGTGCTTTCTTGGAGAAATTCTTCCCTACTTCGAGAGTGATTCTCCTACGGAAGAAAATTAGTGGTATTCAACAGAATCATGGTGAGACATTCCCGGCTTATTATGAGCGCTTCAAGGGCCTTGTAGCTTCATGTCCTCAACATCAAATGAAGGAGGAACTTCTCCTTCAATATTTCTATGAGGGCCTCCTTCCTATCGAACGTCAAATGCTTGATGCATCAGCGGGAGGAGCATTGGTGGACAAAACACCAAGGGATGCCAAGATTCTCATAGCCAACCGAGCGCTCAACGCTCAACAATATGAAGGAGTGGGCCAAAGGGAAGCCCCACGGCAACAAAGTGTAAATGAGGTGAGTGCTATTTCTAAAATTCAATCACAACCTGCTAATCTTACTTCTCTTGTTTCTCAGGTTGTGATTAGTCCAAAAGCACAAGAACACCAAGTTTGTGGCGTGTGCTCAATTCAAGGGCATCCATCCGACAAGTGCCCTCAACTAATCGAGAATGGTGGGTGGGAATCTGCCAATGCAATTGGTTTCCAAGGACAAAATCAAAACAACCCATACTCGAACACTTACAATGCCGGATGGAGGGACCATCCAAACTTCAAATGGAGGGAGCCACAACAAGCTGCCCAACAAGGAGGATTTAGGCCAAACCCCCCTGGTTTTTATTCCAAGCCGTATGCACCCCAACAACCCCAACAACCTTCGGCATCATCTCATTCAGGTACGTCCTTGGAAAGTGATCAAGCTATGCAGTTACTAACCTCTATTTCGCAGGGGTTGCAAAATCAAAACAACCGGATAACAAATAACGAGAAGGAGATGATGGATATGAAGAAACAAATAAGGCAGATTTCTGAGTTCCTTGGACAGATTAGAGAGCAAGGAAAGCTTCCTAGCTCAACCACAGTCAATCCAAAGGGAGGATTCGAATCCGCCAAGGCCATCACCCTAAGGGGTGGAAAAGAAGTTGGGACCGAGCCAAACAATCCCAAATCTGCCCAGAAAGTAGATGAAGAGACGACACAACCTGAGGCAGTGTCTAGCTCACCCACGGCAAGGGTGAAAAACCCAATGCCGCAGGCCCCCAATCACCCTAACTCGGCCAAATCAGGTAATTTAAGTTCAAATTCATGTACTTCACGTCCTAATCTGCCCAATGTACCTTTTCCTCGCAGGTTCATGTAAGAAAAAAAGGAAGAAAGCGAGAAGGACATTCTTGAAACGTTCCGGAAGGTGCAAGTGAACATACCGCTTCTCGATGCAATCAAACAGGTTCCAAAGTATGCTAAATTCCTCAAGGACCTATGCAATACAAAGAGAAGAAGGGCAAACAAAGAGGTAGTGAAGGTAAGCGAGAATGTGTCCGCTGTTTTGCAACGTAAACTGCCTACCAAGTGCAAAGACCCCGGTAGTTTCACGATTCCTTGTGTGATTGGACATAATCGTTTTGAACATGCCATGCTTGATTTAGGTGCATCCATAAATGTCATGCCTTATTCTATTTATGCATCTATGAATTTGGGTGAATTAAAACAAGATGGTGTAATTATACAATTGGCCGATCGTTCTAACGCGTATCCAAAAGGAGTTTTGGAAGATGTGCTTGTGCAGGTGAACCATTTAATTTTTCCGGCTGATTTCTACGTCCTAGACATGGAGGATTCAGCCCATTCTACATCTTTGCCGATTCTCCTTGGTAGGCCATTCATGAAGACGGCCCGAACGAAGATTGATGTATACAAAGGCACCTTGACAATGGAATTCGATGGGGAAGTGATTGATTTTAATATTTCTGAAACTATGAGATATCCCGTTGATGACCATTCTTGTTTTTCCATTGATGTTATCGATTCTTTGGCGCAGGTATACCTTGAAGAATTGAACGAGGACGCCCTGGAAACAACCATCACTAAGGCCATAGAGCGCAAAAATGAAGGATTTGGGCCAATGCAAGGCCACGGCAAGGAGGAGGAATTCTTTGCAATGGGTTCTAGTGAAGAAATAATTGAGGTTGTGGCAGCCCTTGAGTCATTGCCACAACAATATGGTAAGGTTCCACTCTCACTTTCAAATTCAGTTTCCACTAAGATGCTACCTTCTGTTGTTCAGGCACCATCGCTTGAACTTAAGCCGTTGCCGGACCATTTGAAGTATGTGTTTTTGGGAGAAGGCGAAACATTGCCCGTCATCATTTCATCAAGTCTCACGGCAATGGAGGAGGAGAAGCTTGTGAGGGTGCTGTGAGAGCACAAAACGGCCATAGGGTGGACTTTGGCCGACATTAAAGGAATAAGCCCTACCACATGCATGCACCGTATACTTCTTGAGGAGGGGACTAAGCCATCCCGAGAGGCTCAACGCCGTCTCAACCCTCCGATGATGGAAGTGGTGAAGAAGGAAATAATCAAGCTTTTGGATTGCGGAGTGATCTACCCTATCTCCGATAGCCGTTGGGTCTCTCCAGTTCAAGTCGTTCCCAAGAAGTCCGGAGTAACTGTTATCAAGAATGATGAGAATGAGCTCGTGCCTACACGCATTCAGACTGGATGGCGAGTATGTATCGATTACCGGAAGCTAAATGCCATGACTAGGAAAGATCACTTTCCTTTGCCATTCATCGACCAGATGCTCGAAAGGTTAGCCGGTCATGCTTTTTACTGTTTTCTTGATGGATACTCTGGATATAACCAAATTGTGATAGCCCCGGATGATCAAGAGAAGACCACATTCACATGTCCCTTTGGAACATTTGCTTATCGTCGCATGCCATTTGGCTTATGCAACGCACCGGCCACTTTCCAAAGGTGTATGGTAAGTATATTTTTCGATTTTGTTGAAAAGATCATTGAGGTTTTCATGGATGATTTCAGTGTATTTGGGAGTTCATTTGATAATTGCTTGGATAATCTGACCTTAATTTTGAAACGATGTGTTGAAACTAACCTTGTCTTGAATTGGGAGAAATGTCACTTTATGGTGAAACAAGGTATAGTTTTAGGACATATTGTTTCAGAAAAAGGAATTGAAGTAGATAAATCGAAAATAGACCTTGTACGTCACTTACCTTCTCCTACTTCGGTTAGAGAGGTACGTTCGTTTCTTGGCCATGCAGGGTTCTATAGGCGTTTTATCAAGGACTTTTCCAAGATGTCCAACCCTCTTTGCCGATTGCTTCAAAAAGATGTGCCATTCAAGTTTGATGAAGAGTGTAATTCGGCATTTAACCAACTCAAGGAGAAGCTAGTCTCGGCCCCCATTATTGTACCTCCAGATTGGAGCCTTCCGTTCGAGCTCATGTGCGATGCATCCGACTATGCATTAGGAGCTGTTCTAGGACAAAGAAGAGACAAGCGGCCGCATGTCATATACTATGCCTCTCGGACTCTCAATGATGCCCAATTGAACTACTCCACGACGGAAAAAGAACTTCTAGCTGTGGTTTTTGCTTTAGATAAATTCCGTTCATATTTAATTGGTACTAAAGTAATCGTTTATTCTGATCATGCAGCTTTGAGGTACTTGTTCACGAAAAAGGAAGCAAAGTCGAGGCTTATCCGTTGGATTCTTCTTCTTCAAGAATTTGATATTGAAATCCGGGATAAGAAAGGAAGCGAGAATGTAGTGGCTGACCATTTAAGCCGAATGATCCACGAGGAGCATGAACATGCCGTACCTATCCCTGAAACTTTTCCCGATGAGCAGCTGCTATCCATTGAGGTAAGTGAACCATGGTACGCAGATTTAGTGAATTACTTGGTGGCTAAACAATTTCCAAATGAACTAAACAAGCACCAACGTGATAAGCTTAAAAATGATGCACGTTTCTATGTTTGGGATGACCCTTATTTGTGGAAGTATTGCTCAGATCAAATTGTACGTAGATGTGTGCATGATTCTGAATTTCACTCAATTCTAAGCTTTTGTCACACATATGCATGTGGTGGTCATTTTGGCACACAACGCACTGCCCTCAAGGTTCTAGAGTGTGGTTTTTATTGGCCGACTATATTTAGGGATGCTAGAACCTTTTGTATGTCTTGTGATCGTTGCCAACGAATGGGTAACATAGGTACCAAGGACCAAATGCCGCAAACCCCTGTCTTTAATGTTGAAATTTTTGATGTTTGGGGCATTGATTTTATGGGCCCTTTCCCTCCATCTTATGGTTTCACTTATATCTTGCTAGCCGTTGATTATGTTTCTAAATGGGTGGAAGCAAAAGCCACCCGTACTAACGATTCTAAGGTGGTTGAAGATTTCGTGAAAACTAACATTTTTGCTAGGTTTGGAATGCCAAGAGTAATCATAAGTGATGGAGGGTCTCACTTTTGCAATCGGACCATTGAGGCGTTGCTAAGAAAGTACCATGTCAACCATAAGGTCTCCACACCTTACCATCCTCAAACAAATGGCCAAGCCGAGGTGTCTAACCGAGAAATCAAACAAATTTTGGAGAAGACCGTTGGACCAATAAGGAGGGATTGGAGCTTACGTTTAGATGATGCACTGTGGGCATATCGTACGGCGTACAAAACACCCATTGGGATGTCACCTTTTCGGCTCGTCTATGGTAAGCCATGTCATTTGCCCGTAGAGTTAGAGCACAAGGCACATTGGGCCGTGAAGACTTTCAACATAGACATAGATGCAGCGGGAGTTCATAGGAAGCTCCAATTGAATGAACTTGAGGAGATTCGGAATGAAGCCTATGAGAATGCCCGGATGTACAAAGCCAAGACCAAAGCATTCCATGATAAAATGATTCGAACCAAGACCTTCACAGTTGGGCAGAAAGTGTTACTTTTCAACTCTCGCCTACGTTTGTTTCCTGGTAAGTTGCGTTCTAAATGGATTGGCCTGTTTGTTGTTACTAACGTTTTACCTTATGGTGCAGTCCACATAAAAAGCTTAAGGAATGGCGTAGAATTCAAGGTGAACGGGCATCGGTTGAAGCCATATTACGAGCATGGTGTGGGGCAAGTGGTGGAAGACATTCCTTTCCATTCCGTGGGCTCAAATGAAGATTGAAGAGAGTACCCGTCCGGCTGCAAGACGTAAAAGCAAGCGCTTCGTGGGAGGCAACCCATGCATCCGAATAGAGAAGAACTTGGAAACCCCTTTAAGAGACTTATTTTTATTCCTTTCCTTTTCTTTACTGCCTTTACTTTGCCTTCTTTATCGTATTTGTTTAATTGCTTGCTCTTTTGTGACTTTATGCTTAAAACATTGAGGACAATGTTTGATTTAAGTGTGGGGGGGGGGGGGTAAACAATTTGTTTTTGCATGAATTTCGTGGGATTTATTCACCTATCACTTAGAATGTTGTTTCTTGCTGTTTTAAGCGTTTTTAGAGTGTTTTAGTGTGTTTTATAGTGTCTTGGCATAAAACTCCGAAAATTTGATAAAAATTTGAAAAAATTCTTTTGAAAAACCCAAAAAGATGTGTTTTTAGAGTCATTTGAGTCATTTTGGTGCTTGTTTGTGTCTTAGGGTACCTTCCAACACAATGATGAGGATTCGGTCTTTAATTGCATGACTGTTAAGGAATGTTACAAACATGGATGAAAGTTTGATTTACTCTTTGGTTTATGCTTGGTTGTAGTTATAATTCATGAATCCACATGTAATTACAAAGGATAAAATCAGTTTTTGTAACATGCTTGAAGGAAGGAACTCAAACTAACGCTACAACCCTGAGAGACTTGAACCTAAAATGTTCTTTGGAGTGTATGAATCTGTGCATTATTGTTTTCTAAAGTCGTTGCATGATCTCATCATTCCTTGCCCGGTTGCTACTTAGAAGGCGTTTCATCATTTAGTTCCAAATGCTAGAACTCATATTCATTTCATTCAAAGCATGATATTGATTGCATAACACATATACAAGATGAAGTTTGTAGCAAACCAACAGCCAAATAGCCATCCCCCGTGCAATTGTGTGTAAGTTTAAACCCCATTGAGCCTTGTTAACCTATGTTCTTTGTTAACCCATATCAACCTGACCTAGCCTAGTATAGGACCGTCTATACCCTTGTTCTTGAAGCATGGTAAGCATGACATAGCATGAATTCTTTCTTGGCAGCAAAACAAGTGTGGGGGAATTTGTTAGTGTGTGTGTGTGTGCCAAGAAACAAGGGGCACGGGTTGGGAAAAGAAAAGATAGAAATTTGTGAGAAAAAGAAAAAGAAAAAGAAAAAAAAAAGTTATGAAAAGAAAGAAAAAGAGGTTCAAAATAAGTGAGAATGAACTCACAAGAGTTGTTTGTTGAAGGAAGGGTCCAAAACGTTCAATTTGGCCCTAAAAGTGTGGTGTAATTCATTCCCCAATGTGTTTGAGTCAATCTTTGCCATGAAAGTGATTATAGTGTCTTATTTCTTCACTTTGCTTACTATTGCCTAAAGAACGTTTGTTTTCCATATCCTTTCTTTGTTAGCCAATCACCCTAGCCCCGATATAACCCTTTGACTTCTATCTTGGGTGTTATGTATTTCAATTTGTGGAGGTTGGGATTGGTATGAGCATATGGTATCATTGGTTCTCGCATCTAAGTAGTGGCATTCCATTCATGAGATCATATTCATATACACTTCAAATTCCAGAAAAGTGCCTTCGTTGTTATAAACATATGTGAGTGTTCGTTTTCATGTTTACATCAATCTTCTCACATATACCTAGTATAGGGTGTGTAGTTAGAGAATCTGAGTGAAAATAAGAGTGAAGGAATGGTGACTTTGATTAAGTATATGCTCGAGTGTAGGAATGACTAAAGTTTATGATTGTAGTGATCTTTAATATGTCATGTTGCATTAAGAATCTCTGAGGTAATGTTGGAGGGTCTAGATTGTGTTTTTGAGTTATTTTGTTTTGTTTTGCTCGAGGACTAGCAAAAGCTAAGTGTGGGGGAATTTGATACGAGCATATTTATGCGACTTAGTATGCTTGTTTTCGTGCATTTACATTGTTAGTTCTTAGTTATTTTAGCTCTTTAAACTACTTTTGTGTGTTTTCAGGTTTTAAGGGCCTAATATGCTTTAGGGTGCATTTTGGAGCGTTTTGGAGCAAGTTGGGCCTATGTTGGTTTGGACATGCTTGGAGCTAAACGAGAGGATGAATTCGAAGTGCATTTGAGCCAAGAAGTGAATGGTGATGTGAAGATTGGAAATTCAAGACGGATGAAGAAATGAAAGTGAAGAACAAAGAATTTGGAATTGGAGATCAAAGTTTCTTAAGTTGGAAGTTTCCATTCTTGGAAATTTCCATTTTCGAAACTTTCTATTCTCGGCTTTGGGCTCTTAGATGGGCCATTCCTTTTCCCCTAACCCTTGTCGTGGCACCTAGGGTCCATTGACTTGATTTCCTTGCCTTGCAAGGTATTTTAGGAAGCCCATTCACTCACCCTAGCCCTTGCCGCACCTTAGGCCTTGTTCCACTTAAAAACCCAATTGTTTTAACCTAATTTCTGATGGATTTGGGTTTTTAAAGGCCCTAATCTGATTGCCCTAGGGTTTTGGATGCAAATATTTACATAATTTAACCCCGTTGGCCAGAGGACAGACGGGAGAACTCATTCTACATTCCAGAAAATAAAAACAGCACTGCTGAAAACCCTTAGCCCTTGCCGTAGCCTTCCTCCCCCCTTGCCGAGCCTTCCACCTTCTTCCAACCCTCAAACACTCATCCATACTCACCCTACTACCCTTGCCGTGCTTCTACACCTTCCCCATTCCATTCTACATCATCAAAACAGCCCAGAAACTACACCTACACAACCTGCCGCAAGCAAGGAAAAGGGGACAGATTCTGTGCAATTGTTTGGCTCTTCAATTGGAGTTGTTGGAACGTTCTAGGTGTTTTCTACTTTGTTATTCTATGTCTAAATTTGTTTGTATCTGTTTTATTGTAAATATAAGGAACTAAACCCTTTTTGGCTAGGGGTGATTTCAATACCATGATTATTTATGTGATATGAATTGATGAATTCCGGTTATGAACTCTTGATTCGTGAATGCAATTGGCTTAACTATTTGATGATTAACTTATTTGTGTTTGTTGATTGAGGGTCGGCACTTAATTAGCATGCATGAATATGTGGCTAAAGTTTAAGAAGGTTTCACATAATCGTTACTAACTTATACTTGAAAGTAGTGAAGGTCGCTTGTCACGATCGCGTTAAGTTTAATTCTTAGCATGAGTAACATGATGTCATAGTTGCAAATGCTTTGTCAATGCTTATGGTTTTCATTATTCTTAATGATCTTCGATTGTATCTCTATTATGATGACATGTAGGAAACTTTTGAGAATGTTTTGGGTTGTCGAATGATGCCATCCAATCCAATAATATAAGGAAAATCTGAGGGTTAACTAGTGATGTCACGATTAATTTGGGGCATTGTCGTTCATAATTCAATGAAGGAATAACTGGAAATTGATTCAGATGCATAAATATCATGTGTGGAGAAAGAACCTCTAGCTAATTCACCAACCATCTTGTTTCACAACACTTGTTTACAATCTGTCCATTTTTGCATTTTGTTTGTTTATTTCAACTTCATTAAAAAAAAAAAACTAAAACCCTTTTTTTTTTATTTCCTTGTTCCCAAGTGTCTTAAATATGTTTTAATTTAGTTTTTATGTTTTGAAGTCAATTTAGAAGGTTTTAGCAAGCCCTCCTAATCCCCGGTCTAGAACGATCCCTCACTTATCCATTCTACTACAATTGTCAAACGAGGGTTTTAATTTGTGTGCTCAAATAGCATAAGACCATAAGGTAGAAGAACACCTTTCGATAGTATAATGAAGCATCATAGACCTCCACTATTTAGTGGATTCCAAAATAGTATAACCAGATCAGCATCACTACCAGTACCCACCTTTAACTTTAATGACACTATAGGTGAAGGAATAAAAAACTCAACTTTGAGGGATAGGCCAAGGGTACCAGGTTCTCTTCAATAACTTCAACTATAGTGCTAAATATGATAGGCAACATGTTCTCTTAGATAGCTTTTGATGGTTTTAATTTTAATTTACATCAAAGCCAGCACTATATTCATTCTCTTGAACATAGCCTCTAAGCCCTTTCTAGAGATCATGAAGCATTGCTTAATCAGTTTACCAAAATGAATCAAGAACTCCAATCTCTTAGAATGCAACAGAAGGCAATCTGAAAAGAGAATTGTAAATAGGCATAGAAACTGATTAGCATAAGAATAAAGAAAACGAGGTTATTGAACCCATAGAACAAGAGGTTAATGAGCCCATAAAAGAAAGAGGTTAAAATTGATATCTTAGAAGATGTTAAAATGGAGCAGCATTAGACAAATGAGTAGCATCAGATAGATGAACAAAAACAAGGGAGATATGAAAGAAGATATCATAGGAATATACCATTAAACTTAATAAAAGATGAAGATCTTGTAAGAATATACCACTATACTTAATATAAGATGATATCTTATTAGAAGAAATTTCAAAAATAAAATAAAGAATAATGCCACCATGCAAAATGAGATCCTGAGAAGAGCATAACAGTCCATGAAGGAACTACAATTTTAATTATAATGTGCTTTGTACCAATCTATCTTTGATCCAAAATTAGAGATGAATCATATTACAACGATATATCCACCATGTCTGTGTGATAATACAAAGAATTGTATTTGTAAACCAGAGATTAGCATAATTTTGGCCAAGATCAATATGAGGGATTTCAGATCATGGCATTTAAGTTATGAGTATAAGAACCAGCATAATGTAGTAGAAGTTACCCCAACCTTACTACTAGAGTTTGGCTATCTCGATAAAATATTATTTAACCATTGTTCACAATTAGAATCATGTCTTGAAAAGCTTAAGAAAGTAGCATAATATTACTCAGAAGAATGGTAAGAAATTTATATAAGTTTTATTAATAGTCATCCAGATTGGTACATGAATATGTATAAGGAGAAAGTTACGCATATAGCCACGATTAATGAAGAGTCCTTTAGCTTATCCTCTATATTACCATACAGATGGACCCCTTCATACAAAAATATTTTGAGATACCGAGGAATCCAAATGTTAGCTTTAGATGAGTTGGAAGATTTGAAGTATGATATGATATTAGTAGCAGAAGTAGAAGAAATATATATTTACAACAAAACAAAAATCCGTCATCAACCTTACTGGAAGCCTCAAAATTTCAAAGGAGAGGCATCAAATATGTATTATAAGATAAAAGAAGATAGAGCAAGATAGGCAGAACTAGAAGAATGAGATGAACAATACTGGAACAATTTGATAGAAGAGGAGCAGCACAACATCAACAACATGATGGAAATATAAAAGAGTTGGCGATAGATAAGCAAAAGATGAACAATAGCACGATAATGCAACAAGTGGAGTAATGCTCAGAAGCACCATGCAGAGCCATGTACAATAATTCAAGCACCAAACAAGAATGTCAATATCATTGTGGAACCTGTCATAAAGATTTTAATAATAACATAAGAGTAAATAAAATAAACTTGAATGTCCATAATGGTCATTTTGCAACAAGAATGTGTCAATTTGAAATTTCCCAAAAACTATCTTAAATCCTCCCTTAAGATTTGAATAATAGCATAAGAATAAATAAAATAAACTTGAATATCCAAAATGGTCATTTTGCAACAAGAATGTGTCAATTTTGAAATTTCCAAAAAACTGTCTTTTAAAGAAATCCTCCCTTATATTAATATGTAGTTTATATATGAACTACAAAAATAACAAAATAATTAATATCTTTTTAGGATAATCTCTACTAATTAATAAAACATTCATTGTCAACCAAAATTCTATGAAATTACCAGTTTAACCCTCTAATTAAAACAGAACATTAATAAGAAATATGGGGCAGAAATGTAATTTTACACAACCAAATTTTGCTTCTTTTTTTTAAGTTTCGCCTACATGTGATCCTAACATCTCTAATTAAAAAAAAAAAAATGTCCCACTCCCACATTCTCTATCACTCCCTTCATCTCTCCTTTTATTTCAAAAACAAAAATAAAAAAATTTCTCACACACTTTGTGTGTGCCCATATGCTAGTTACTAATTAAGGTTATGTTCCAAAAATTATCAATAATGATACCATTAATTTGAATAAAAAATTATCTACTTAGTTAGCATATAAATATGTTTTTTAGAATACGGTATTTTAATAATCATATTCAAATCTATTTCGATTCAAATGAATTAGTAAACAACTTATATTAACTTAGTTTCATTCTCATGATGAATCCATAACATTTAAGTAAACATTTTCTACAGAAATTCAATTCTAACTCCTTCTAAATTCAATTCACCATCAACCCAATTTCTTGTTGATTACGTTTGCATAAACGAGCCATAAAGTAATGTTAGGGAGATCACATTTTTATACCACATAGGTATATCATATGATGTGGTAGATGATGCATACAATCACTATCTAATAAGATAAATTTATTAATTGATATGACATAGAACATCACTTATCACATCACCTAGTATAGTAATGCGGTACAAATGTATGGTAGAAAATGTCACCTTCACTTTGTTAATCCACGCTAAATTATTACACGGAATCACCATGCACCAACCATATAAAGTTATAACTTGTGCTGGGTCAACAAAAGAAATGGCTGCCAATTCAAAATAAATTTAATAAGTTGCGGGTGAATAAATAAAGTTGAGATTTTATAATAAAATAATTAGTAATATTAGGAGTAACTTAATTAATTATGAGTACATAAAAAAATTTATATTTTTTCAATCAGATATTTATACTCTGGACACTTTTTTCACGTATGATAAATTTTCAAACCAAATACGTTGACAACACAAATTGGGTGACAAATTTTCAAATCGAATACGTTGACAACACAAATCGGGTGACATAGATCACGTGTGGCCGTTGACCTTCTCACGTGGAACAACTTGACTTTGATACTACAATAAAGTTCAGATTTCATTATAAAATTAATTGGTCCAACTATTTATTTTTGAGCAAACGATATTATTTACACTAAGGGCCGGAGAGGGGGATAGACTTTGCTTCACAATAGGTTAGCAACAATGTGATTCAAATTTGCCTTTAACAAGAATCAAACTTAAAACCTCTCATTTAAACACATGTAAAAATCTCGTATTTTTCTGATATGAGATTCCTCCTCTTAACCAAGACAAAATGCAAAAAGCAATATAAGTTTGTAAGAGTGGACGTCTTAATCAGTTTTTAGGTTCAAAATTAAATGTGTTCTTTCAGACAAAAAGCAGCGATTACATGTTGTGTGCGCGTGCATATCATAATTAATCTGGACGGACAGTTGGATGTCTTAATCATTACTCAATGCCAAAAGTTCCCAATTTTGTCAAAAGAAGGTGCTGGGTGCTTTCACTAGCGATCACTTACTTGAACGGACAAGGATTGTCTGTTCTCTCATTTTTGGTTTTCTCCCGTGACTTTCTGTTTGTGTGGTCACAGTTAAGTTACGTCAACATTTTATATTACTGTTCATTTTTGTCTTATTATCTTTATAAAAAAAACAATATAAAATATTGACGTGGCTTAATCGTGACTACACAAAACAGGAGGGCACCGGAAGTGGGAGGGCAGACAATCCTTGTCCCACTGCCGGTGCCCTCCCGTGCCCTCCTGTTTTGTGTGGTCACGGTTAAGCCATGTCAACATTTTATATTGTTTTTTTATAGAGATAATAAGACAAAAATGAATAGTAATACAAAATGTTGACGTGGCTTAACCGTGATCACACAAACAGGAGGGCATGGAGGGTACCGGAAGTGGAAGGGTAGACAATCCTTGTTCCCGAAAGTGGGAGGGCAGACAATCCTTGTCCTACTTGAACACCTTCATTTGATTTTTAAAGATCGGACTACTTGGACGGTTCTGGTCGCCTGTAAGCACGTTAACTGGAATACCCAGGGTATAGGCATACAGGGCACCACGAATCAATATATATGCAGATCTTCCAAATAATAACATATGAGGATCAATTCACTTTCATAATATGCTTAGCATACTTTATTAAGGATATTTTTCGTCCATGTTTTATAAGATATGTCACGAACTATCATTTGAACGTACGGATCAAGATTGTTCATTTAGTAATGAGTTTCATCGATCTCAGTCTAATGTTATTTCTCTTTTCAAAAGTGAAAAAAAGTATAAGTTCATTCTTCCCTTACTTGATAAAAAGAAAAAAAGAAATAGAAAAGTGTGATTGGCCATTATCCTATTTTTTTAATTAACCAAAAAAGAGTTGACTAAAAAAGAAAAAAAATACAAAGAAAGAAAAGGTCTCGAATTATTTGCAACATTGAAGTAGATAGTGCAACTCTACACAAATTAACTTTGAAACAAAAAATTTCTTTATATCTTTTATAGCATATTCACTTCTGCATCGAAGATATCGAGAATATGCTTTTCCTGTGAATATGAACCATTACTTTCCTTTCTTGCAATTGAAAGCTATGTTTTTATTTTATGTGATACAACTACACAAACTCAGGGAGCGAATTTATACTAATTCACACCAAGGTTTTAAAAAAACTCTAGGTGCTAGTCGGATGGCTGCCTAGGGTCTAACAATTAGACGGTTAGGCGGGGACTAGGTGGAGGCTTAGGTAGACTAAGCGGATTTAAATAAATTTATTATATATTGTGTAAATAAGTGTCTATTTATATTTTAAAAAAAAAAAACACAATTGTATTGTGACACACCAATTGCAGAATAAGATGACATAAATTATAAAGTATTTGAATATATTAAAAACATAGGAAACAAACATATAATGAGTGTTCATCCAAGTATTTAACAAGTCTCTTACATTTTATGAAAAAATAAAATGCAAAATGAAAGTTATTGATTTTCTGTTTTAAGTGAGAGTTGTGACCTAGACAGGTGCCCAAGCGGGCTAGATGGACGCCTAAACGGGTTAGACGGACACCTAACCAGGTTTAGGCATACTTTTTTAATTGTCAAACACCTAAGGACTGCTCGGGGTGGCGATTTTTAGAACAGTGATTCACTCAATGGGTTATCTATAACAAGGTATGAAACTTAACACAAATATATAATTATACTTAGTATTCATTTGAATTAAATCTAAGACTTCATACACGCGAAGAGAAATATCACTAGATTATAGTATTGGTACGTTCATAGTTACCTATATTGTGCTTGATATAATGTTAGCTAGAGTTAGGTCATGGTCGAAAAATCAACAACCCCAAATAATTATGCTTGTCGTAAGGATGTAGAAGGATTATCCCACATTGGAAAACTAAAAAACAAGGGCTATAAGGCATTTGGACATTCCTTGTTGCCATTCAGTTTTAGGATCGGAACCTCAAATCTCTTTGCGTTGATGCTCTGATCTCTGTTTTAATTAATAGTTACACACCGCTAAAATTTTGGACGTACAATCAGAATATTTACAGATGGATGAATATGCTCTCTTCTCAAACAGCAGCCAATGTTTTTTTTTTCCTTCAAATCTTTGAAACGCTTTGGATAAGTTAACAAGCAAACCAAAGACTCTAGACCAAAAACAAAAAAAAAAAACAAATGGAAAACATAATCGACGGCTTCAAGCTGTTAGGAACTACAAACGCAGCTCTTCCATGCATGTGTTTGTTCGCACGCATGTGGATGCTATCTCCTTTTGCCTAAATGCATAGTTTGGTTTAGTGCGCTTTTAAGGTTAAGGTAAAACTGAAACCAATTTATTTGGTTTCGGTTTGGTTCAGTGCGATTTTGGAATAAGAACCGAAAAGGAACTAAATTATTTGGTTTCAGTTCGGTTCAGTTTCATTGGTTTTGGAGAAGTTTGATGCTGGTAAAATTCCTCCAATATGGCCAACCACTTTGCGGGGAGAGAGAGAGAGAGAGAGAGAGAGAGAGAGAGAGAGAGAGAGAGAGATAAAGTTTCATTCTTTGTCTCAAAGAAACCCTAATGAAGGAAATGCTATAAAGTCACTTTTATACCTCCTTTCATTTGAGTGGCAAACTTGAAAATAAGCCCACTCCCTTGCTATGCCTGGTCATCCTTGTCTAGTTGGGTTAATTGCCTATTTCATTTTAGTTATCATACAACTAAACTCAATATGCCTTGTGGACCACAACCCGTGTAGGTCGCGAAACCTAAAACTAACTTAATTGATTATCCAACTCATTGATATTTCTTCACGTTCATCCTTATTCGGTGTACGACTCACTAGGTTCAATTAGCGAGGCAGGGCGATTGTAACTGTTAAGAATCGATTGTGAAATGAGACTAACTTTCAATTCTCCTTTTGTTGAGGATTAGTGTTTGCTAATACTTAGGGCTTCCATAAACCATGAGTGACACCTACTAGTATATCATGGCTATCCAAACTAAGTAGAAATGGTTGGAGCACCTATTCAGTTAATTACAACTACAATGCAAACGACCTTTCTCCAATTTAACACTCTTGACCACATTTTTTAAGTGATAGTTTGTTTCATGTCTACTCCAATGTGATAATAATTCTCTTGAATGTGATTTGGAACGTTCTTCATAAATCTCGTTCATATGATTTGGTCAAAGACTCCTCAGTTATATCTCAAAGTATTCTCCTTCGACCATGGAAGGTTAGGGATCCCTTATTGCACGTTAACATGTCTGCATGACTAGGTAGCTTAACCCCAACAATATCGTGGACATTCTCAATGGAATGTCCTTGACACAATCAAAGATAGGACCTAACCACTAGACAACCATAATATCCATTGAAGCGCAAAAATGTCATGAGCAAGTCCAACCAAGTCTCAAGGCCTAATCTTCACACGAGCTCCAAGTCAAGCCCAAATACATGCAAAGGTATGGGATCAAGGAAGGAATATATTCACAACCATGTCATGCTACAGTGATTAAGCTAGATATTCATATAAATCACGCCATGCCCATGCCTAGCTATTCGTCATGCTAAAATAATACCAAGTCACATGCTCGGGGCTTGTCAAATGAATTGTGATGTGGATGGTTACATAAGTTTATTGGGTCTATGTGGAGGCAAGATTACAAAATACTTTGGGCTGCTTGGGGGCCCAAAGATCTGAGCCCATAACCCTTGTAGTCCACATAGGCAAGCATGGAGAGAGAACATACTTAATTTACCCATTTCCTTAACAAGCTAACCAATCCAATTAGAAAGGAACCAAATCCTAGCTCTAAGCTCACATGAAAGCCCAATAGAACAATTATTTAATGAACATAGGGGCTGACGTTCCTTTCCCAGGTCATGTAGAACTTCAATGCCTGAAAGCTATGAGGTGCCCTACCAAAAGTAATGCCTGTTGAAGGCAAACCCATGAAGGTAAAGCCTTGGGAAAGAGGCATGATATAGGTTTCACAAAGTGGCAACGCCTAGCCATCTTGCACCTAAATGGAGGGTAACAAAAGAACTCAGGAAAAAGGGCAGAAAGAACCAAGTCATAATTAGAGATTCCCTAGGGAAGGAATCATTCAACTACAAATATAGGTCAAGAACTTTAGAGGAAGGATATGATAACATAGAGAAAAAAAGAAACCTATGAGGCATCACTCTGAAACATTAGTATTTTCCATAACCTTCCCCTGAGTATTCCGGCCATCAGAAGCCTTGTTACCACCTTAGGACAGATTATCCAACAGAGAACACCACATAATAACCCAACCTTTCTCTCTTTCATGCAAAACTGATGAACTTCTAGCTTCCACACCATGCTTCACTTGAGTAAGCATTATTTGCTTAATCGTGCTAATCTTCGAGTCATTGATCTAACCAAGATATCTCCTAAGACGTGCTAATTCTTTCGAGATATTCTGGGAATTGGTATGAAACTGAACCAAGGGAGACAAGATGACGTTCTCAAAGCCCAAGTCCACCTTGACCTAAAAGTCCCCCAATAATGTCTCAAGTCAAACAACTACTTTGCATTGTTGCAACTTATGAGTTCTTACATGACATATATGTTAGAAATCTCTATTGATCATTGTTCAGTGTACTCAATACCCTTTCGAGCACCTATGTGTTTGTCTTAGTGTCTTAACATTTAATAACTTAAGACTAGTCGTACTTTTGCTTGAGTTAACATATAATAAGCTTACGGGTTGTCAGTGCCCAACTAGCAATCCTATGGCTAGGAAAGAACACAAGAGAAATGTCTCATTGATCTAACATACTTAGGTGACTTCTCTCTTAGGGTTAATACATTCCTTAGATTTTGTTATTGCTTAAACACTGGATACAATAAATAGTGATAATCAATAAGCTTTTCCCTTTCATTAAACAAATAATAGTTTAACATAATAAGTATTCCAAGAGCTATTACATCAAATGAGTGGCTTTATGGGCATACTTCCAACAGGTACTACTACAATCACTTAATGAATTAACACTTTCTTTAATTTTCTCAATCATTGAAGCCTATGTGGTTATTCATCAAGAGGGCCCACAAGTCATGAGTGAAATCTAGCCATGTGTTATGACTACCGAAGCCAATATAGAATAGTTTGGAGAACCTATCGGATTGCAATTGCAATGACTATTTGCGCGATGCGGGTGGTCCGTCGCCCAATTTTCTGGCACCAAACCAAAGCTTTTATTGTTTTTTCCCCATCATTGTGCGACGAAGGTACACCTTTGTTGCCCTAAACTGTTTTGCGTGACAGAAGTCTTTGTCGCGCAAAGTCCCATTGTGCAAAATTTCCCTGCGTGACGCTTAGTTGTCAACGTTGCGCAAAATGTCCTTGCGCAACGTAATTTGCTCAGTCGTGCAAGTATGTTTTTTTACTAGCGATAAATTATTGAATTACATCGTAGAATATTCTCTTTCTCTTATTGAAGGTTAGATATCCCTTGTTGTTCATGCATATGCCTTTATGAATAAGTCAAGGACCCTAACGATACATGAAAACACACCCAAGATGAGGTATTGTCATGTTGCATCGGCAAATGATCATTGACTTATCCACAAGACAACCATGGTGTCTCAAGTCAGAGGATTACTTGCGTCATTGCAACTCCATATAAGTATTTGATTGCGTTTAGCAAACTCACTCTCGATTGGTACCTAAATACTTGTCTAAGTGTCTCCATACAAATGGCTTGACATTAGCCATCCTCCCAATTGAGCAGACATAGTGTGTACCAATCTTTCCGGATTATCAATGTTCATTTGATAATACTATGACTATGAACACTTTAGGATAAGATAGATGGTCAGAAGATCTCAGCAATCCAACATTTTTGGATTACTTCTTCCCCTATACATTATCATGTCATGTCAATTGTGTACGAAGTTCAGACAAAAGTACTTGTATATTTCCATAGTATATAAAGTATTTGAAGTGCATTAGCAACACCCAAAATTACATTGATCTATTTTGCTGAACATTGTAAAATATACATCAGTTTCGTTTGGTGGGGCTAGATCAAACAAAACATGGCTCATCAAATTGGACATGAGTCTAAGTTACTGTTTGGTGGGGTTAAGGGCTGCATACAAGATACTATTTTGAATTTGAGTCTAAAATAACAGGAACTTTCTAACCTATCGATCATACATGGGTTTCAAGTGCAACACACGGAGGTTCGCGTTTTCCTCCTCCTGATTCTTTCCTAAAAACCCTATTTAAAGGTGTGGGTAAGAATTTGGGTTTGTGTTTAAGTCTTTTTTTTTTTTTTTTAATTCTTTAACTTGAGATTAAATAGATATTGTTATTTGAAACTGCAATAAGGGGAGAGAAAATGTTTGAATCCGGTACGCATAGGATTGAAAGGAAAGATCTTATCCATCAGGGCAATCCACCACTTGTATTTTCTTTTTTACAATTTTACAAGCATTAGACAAAACTCTCATCCTATCCATTTCAATCCTAGCACAGCCCTATCCAAAATACCAAGTCCGATCGGATTAAGTTTTGTAAATAACAGATTCGATATGTACATAGATAACAACGTTGAAGTAAAATTCGACTTTTGGGCCTGAAAATGACATTTTAGGCAAATCAGAATGTTTGGTTCAGTATGTACTCTTTACCCTCTTTACCCTTTTTACCCTTGACCTTGAGGATCAAATTGTTGGCCCTTGTAGTTAATGGGTAACAACATCCATCCAGAGGTGCGACGCACTTACATTTTTCACTTTGCATTTTCAACCATTGGTTTCTCTGAAACTTCTTGTACTTGCACCGTACAGAACAATGGGCCCCAAACGTGTCGATGGAGAAATTTTTAAGAGTGCCGGGTACACCAAAAAATTTTGGTGTACCCTCACTCATTAGAATTTGATTTTATTTATTTATTGAAAAATAAGTGAGGGTACACCATTATGAGTGAGGGTACACCAAAATTTTTTGGTGTACCCGGCACTCCTAAAAATTTCTCGTGTCGATGGACTTCAAATAATATTTTTAAAGAAAAATTTTATTCACGCATTCTAAATTACTTTTCTCAAATCTTTTTAATTTTTTGATATTTTCTACACATCATTGACATTTGATAAAAAAATATTAAAAAATTAAAAGAATGTGGAAGAAGTAATTTAGGATGTATGAATATAATCTCTCTTTTTAAAATCTTCACTTATACTCTTTTTCCCTTATAAATAGCATGCCTGTGGTGCGCCTCCCAAAGCATCTCTCTCTCTCTCTCTCTCTCTCTCTCTCTCTTTCTCTGTCTCCCAGTTCGTGCAAAGCTGCTTGTTAGTCATACATCCTTCGTTCTGGCCATAGTGATGGAGTCTGCAAGTCATGAGAAAGTAGGGTTATTAACTAGTTGGTGGCTGAAGCTCAAAGCCATGTCTGCCATGATTACTTGCAAAGTCTCCGAGCTTGCAAAGATGACAAAAGAGCTTGGGCAAGACGACCCCAGAAGAATCGTTCATTCTTTTAAAGTTGGATTTGCACTCACCTTGGTCTCATTATTCTACTACTATCAGCCACTTTACAACAACTTTGGTGTCTCTGCAATGTGGGCTGTCATGACTGTCGTTGTTGTCTTTGAGTTCTCAGTAGGTATGTTGATCATCTCCTTTATACGTACTCCATTAAATGTTGCATGACGACTACATTACACATCTAATCGTATTATGTGACAGTTGATGCGTATGTTAAGAAAAAAACTTTATTAATCTCAGTGTCTTTTTTATTGACATGCATCTAGGAGCTACTCTTGGAAAGGGATTAAATAGAGCTATGGCAACACTAGTAGCTGGTGCTCTTGGTATTGGGGCTCATCACCTAGCTAGCCTATCTGGACAAATAGGCGAGCCCATAGTAATTGGCGTCTTCGTCTTCCTACAAGGTATATCGCTTACTCTTAAACAAACATCAATACTTTCTTTTTTCTCTCTTAACAAATCTTTGTGTTTTTGCAGCTGCGACATCAACATTTATACGATTTTTTCCCAAAATCAAGGCACGATATGACTACGGGTTGTTGATCTTTATTTTGACCTTCTCTTTGATATCTGTGTCCGGTTTTCGAGTTGATGAAATATTGGAGTTGGCCCACAAGAGGCTGTCAACCATCTTTATTGGTGGCTCTGCCTGTGTGATCATATCCATTGTGGTTTGCCCTGTATGGGCTGGTGAAGATCTTCATAACCTCATTGCTAACAACATAAAAGAGCTAGGAAACTTCTTAGAAGGTATATTAATATATACATATTAACCTAAACATAAAGCATTTGGGATGATATATATATATATATATACTATGATATCAAATCTTTGCACTTACTTTAAATATTCTTATTTCAACATGGAAAGAACTTATAAAAGATTGTTATTGACATTCTAAAAAAAGTTATTATGTACTTTTTACATTTATAAAAAATGTACTTAAAAGAATGTATGATAACTTTTTCGAAACGCAAATAACATCTCCCAACTTTGAAAGGGGTTATCATGGTTTTTGAGATATTTGTCGTGTTTTAATTGGGTTGGTACTGCAGTCGAGCAAAAACAATCCCATCAAGCTTGAATTTCTTTTGAAAGTTTGGTTAAAACTTAAAATAACCAACAATTTAATGACATAACATGTGGAACAGTGTGATAAGTACCTACCAAATTGGCAAAATTTAAATACAAAAATTTATGCTTTAACTCAAACAATCAAATAGTAGTTCTGGATAACAAACTACCATGCTATTTCAAGTAGTGATTGTCCTTTTCCATTTCTTAGTATCATATTAATTATAAAACGTGATAAATTGAAAAAATTTACAGGATTTGGAGACGAGTACTTCAAAACATTAGAGGATGTAGAGTCTAAAGATGACAAGGCATTTCTCCAAGGATACAAAACTGTTCTCAATTCTAAAGCTAGTGAGGATTCCTTGGTGAGTAAAGTTCTCTCTCTAGATCTCTCTCTCTCTCTCTCTCTCTCTCTCTCTCTCTCTCTCTCTCTCTCTCCCTGGATGATTATTCATAAGTGTTATTTCAGGCTAATTTTGCAAGATGGGAACCTGGTCACGGTCGTTTCCTTTTTTGTCATCCATGGAAGCAATACCTTCAAGTTGGAACTTTAACTAGACAATGTGCCTACCGGATTGAAGCACTTCATAGCCGGCTCACTTCTGACAACCAAGTATTTATACAAAACCCCTATTAACATATAGTTTTTGTCTAAATACAAGGTTTAGTCGATCTAATTTAGCACCTACATATAAAACTATATATAAACAAAAAAAAAAAACGCAAGAGCATATACTACAAGTTAGGGTTTGTATTGTTAATGGACTTATATGTGAAAAGACAGTGCTTGCGCAATATGGCAACGTACATGCATGTACGGGAAAAATAATATAAAACTAATCAATTAAATAATATTATATAATTATAATGCATGCTCAATTAACTTGACTGACCATTATGGTGTATTTTAATTTGCAGGTATCGCCAGAAATTCTAATTAAAATTCAAGAATCATGCACAAAATTAAGCTTGGAAACTGGCAAGGCACTTAAGGAACTAGCATTAGGCTTCAAGGAAATGACCAAATCACCCTCTGTTGATATCCACATTGCCAAGGCAAAAGCTGCAGCCAAGTCCCTCAGATCCTTACTTAAATCTGGGCTGTGGGAAGATGCAGCGCTTTTAGAAGTGATGCCAGCAGCCACAGTTGGCTCACTTCTACTTGATGTTTCCAACTGCTCTGAGAAAATCATTGAGTCTGTCAATGAACTTGCACCTCTTGCAAATTTTGAGACTGTTGAAGCAACTGTGTCACCAGAGAAATCAGACACCAAGAAACAAAATAGTCCCAACCGGGATTGCCCCCATGTTGTTGTTACAATTACAGAGTTGCCCCAAGTTATACCAGAAACTGGGAAAAAAATTGGTAGTGTAAATATTTTATGTTGCTAGTTATTAACATATGGCAATGACATAATACCCAAGCTGCTGTATTATAAAGTTTGGGTTTATGAAGCTAAACACTACCGTAATATGAAATTATTGTAAAAGTTTATCCTTAACAAGTTTCTTATATATCCATCTAATAGCTATAAATAATTCATTTTCAGCTACTTATCAACTGGTCGTGGTTTACTTTCTGTAACTTTCATTTTTCATTTCTGTGAAGAGTGTCCAGATTTGAATTCCCACTTTTGTTTTTTTTGATAAATTAAGTTCTCATCCCTCATCTCTCCTTCTCATTAATTGAAACCTTATTCATTTTTCATTTTTGATCAAGATCCCTTGACTTTACTTCATGTCATTATTTGAATATTAAATTATTTACAAGTCATTCTATGTCAATTTAAAAATGAAAAATTATTAATCATTTTCATATGCACCTATATTTTTAATTTAATTTGTACCAATATTTATGAACGTACCCATGCTAATTATATGTACCCATAGTTTTGAATTTTAATATGTACCCATATTTTTAATTTAATTTGTACCAATATTTATGAACGTACCCATGGTAATTATATGAGTTTATTTTATGCTTCAAAATATATCAATAGTTATTACTTACACTATATTAATAATTACGTGGGTACATTTTTGTTTTTTTTGCTAGAACTATGCGAAGAACAAATTACTCTATTATTGATTTTTACGTAATTGTTATATTTGTAACAATATTATTTGGATTTGTTTAAATTTCATAACTTATGGGACATTGAATGCATAAATGCATGATTTAAATCCCTTAAATGATTCTAGGGACCTTAATCAAACAATTTAAACAAATAAAGTTCCGTTCTAACAACTAGATTGATTAGGAACCGGAACCAAAATGACCTTTTCTTTTCTTCTAAGATATGATTAGCACACATGCATGTCAGTTGAACTTTGAGAAATTAATTTATGGGTCAAACTCTTCAATTTCTTTGGTTGACAAATCAACGACCTACCCACCCGCCCCTTTTTTTATTTTCTTTATCGAGTAAGAAAAACAACAGGCATTCAATGAATCATAATATAAGCAAGTGGTCCGCTCCCATAGTTCCCATAGTCATAGAGATAAATGTTGTCTTTGTACTACGACGTGAATTTAAACTTTGTCAGCTCTTTAATCTAACATTTAATTTAACAAATCTATCGTTTGAAAAAAAAAAAAAATCATAATATAACAAAGACAATACATAATGCACACATATTTACCGGATCAAGTAAATATACTCTAGCCAAGTGCCCTAGGCATATAATAGAGTTAAGAAAACAGAAAACTTGGGGTTCTCTCCGGAGGCGGCTTTGAGGGAGCGAATGGTGAAATCACACAGGGTTTTAAGTTTGAAAGTCCCTCCAAAAGTTTTTGTTAGTACTTTAAAATCACATTCTGCATTCTTTATAAGTGTATATCTTTTCTTTCTAAATATAAAAATTTGGAGTCCACAATGAGATATTTGAAACAACACCCTAAAAAAGATTTTATTTTATTATATAATAATGCTATATATTCAAGCGAAATTTTAAAGTTAGAGTTTTTGAAACTTTTTTATTGTTTGGTTGTTTAAGATTGTACTGCTTTAGATTATGTAGTCAAGGTTATATTTGTAGCTCTTTTTTTCTTATTATTTAATGATATTTGTAAACTTATAATCAATGAGTCCTAAAGTTTGTTTTGATTTAAGTTATTGTTTTCTAGCATTAATACATTGTCCGACTTTTTTGGAAAACTATCTTAAGGAGCGATCTTTTTATAAATTTGGCACATAGTATCCGAAATCTCAAAGACGACCCTGGTTCTCCCTTGAACTCATTTTCATTCCTTCAACTAATCTTATGTATTTTACTTGGCTTAAATCTGATGACTCCAAGTAAGCAAATTTTTTCTCAAGTTTTTTTCATAGCACTCACAATAACTGAATACCTAAATTAACTTATAATCCTAAACCTTGATTGCCCCCACCAACCGAAGCTGCGTTGCCATAAAACTCAACGTATTTAGCCCTAAAGAACTGGAGAACATTATATGGATCTGGACTCAAACTTGCCATTGCCATGACCAACCGAAGCCGCGTCCTCATAGAACTCATGGTATTTAGCCATGAAGAACCTGTAGAACAATACGTATCTGGACTCAAATTTGGTATCAAACGATCCAAATGGGCATAAAAGCAAACAAAAACTTGATTTGACTTGTATAAAAGGCCAAAAACATATGAGCAGATTGCCATAGAGACTAGTAGCTCACTTGTTTGCTAAAGTAAAGTTCAAACATTAAAGTTATTGGAACACATAAAGGAACGTTACCAAAGGTTGAATTGAATAATTAATCAACACAGAGAAACCACTAGAAGCTGTCAAAGAAAACTAGCCGTCCAAACTTAAACGCAACTTCAGACTTTTTAAAATGCAACCCTGCCACATAATCTATTTACTTTGAACCAAAGATTTCATCTGCCACTCATCATAAATTGACCCAAATCCTCATTCGACTAAATATTCCCTGATTATAAAATAGAGGCATTAGTAGGAAAATGAGCAGAGCACATGCTGTTTTAATACCTTCATGGGGCAGTCTGTCCTATATATACTAGCTTTCTCAAACTTTATCATTGCCAAAGATAAGTAGGACTTCATTTGCTGGTAATAGATAAGTAGAAGGACTTAATTGGACTGGTAAGCGTTTCTAGCTACTTTTAATCTGCCATTTAATAAAAAAAGTTACAATTTACCAATCCACGTGAGAACTTAGAACAATACAATTAGCAACTTTAAAACGAAGCGTAAATGGAGCGAGCTCTCATATCAGTAATAAATTTAGTAGTGCTCTTGGAAGATTTGCTTACTGCAACTTGCAGATATTTCTTAGTTACATGTTTTGAAAAGTATAATTACTTTTAGACGCGGCATAATCTGTTGACATAGTAATGCATTTATGTTTTCCTTATCTAAGGTTGGGTTTAGCTAGTTAAATCTCAGAGTATGTGGGAGCTTCTAGCAAGTGGTAGAGGCTAAAGCACTAATTTTTCATACGTAGATGCAGCTAAATTTCCATTTGTGTCCTCACGCAGCCTTAACTGAAATAAAAATTAAAAAATAAAAAGAATATTGAGTTCTATTTTCTTTCGAGTAATAAAATCTACTGTCATGTTGATTCTGGATTGCCCTATAATCTTTCTCAACATTGCATGTTTGTGGTTCAAGATGTCATCATCATGTCACTCTGCGCAGTGTAACCATAATAAAGAATTCAAAATCAAGTAATTTAGTTCATGGTGGTTGTTTTTGTTATCACTATAAATATATATATATATATATAATATAAGTATATTATATATATACATATATATATATATATATATATATCACTGTTCTAAAAATTTTCATCTAGTGCTGCCTAGGTGGGATGGCTGTTCACCGCCCCAATTAATGCTTAGGCGTTTAAATATTAAGAAAGGATGCCTAGACCTGTTGAGGCGCCCGCCTAGACCGTCTAGGCACCCGCCTAGCCCATCTAGACCCGCTTAGGTCACAACTCACTTGGACATAAAATAAATAACTTTCATTTTGCATTTTATTTTTTTCACTAAATTGTTAAGAAACTTGTTACATACTTAAATGGACACACATTATATCCTTGTTTCTCATATTTTAATTATATTCCCATACTTTATAATATATATGTCGTTCTATTTTGTAATTTATGATGAAATTATATATATTTTAAATATAAGTACACTTATTTACACGAAATATAATGCATTTACTTAAATTCGCCTAATCAACCTAGGCCCCACCTAGCCGCCTAGGCGCTAGGCCTCAACTCGCTGCCCGACTAGCGTCTAACGTCTTTTAGAATCTTAATATATATATATATATATATATCTCCCCGAGAGAAGAATACATAACACGATATTTCTCATAAGCTCCAACTTTAGGATTGAGCACAGTTTTTATTAGCATTAGTTTCCCTGTGCATGCAGATTCAGTTTGACCATTGATAAGTAATAACTTGTTACTTTCAATTGCATCAACAGTTATAATTCACTCAGGTATCTGCGACCTCACCAAATTAAGCACTTCTTATTACTCAATTGACAGTTATAATTCACTCACGTATGTGCAACCTCACCAAATTAACCACTTCTTATTACACTCAATTCAGAGTAACACGTTGGCTAATGGATGCAGGTGCACTTATATAAAGTGGAGGTGGCCCCATGCAAATTACCGACTTCCAAGTTGTTTACCTTTTCATTATTAATTATAAGGCCCGGAGTTTCATAGTCCACGCTTACCACACAAAATGAACATGAGGAAGTGGCGATGAACATAGAAAGCAGTGTAAAAAAGGCAAAGGTGGGATTTGAGTTGGTTTCCACTATGACCTTAATTTTCTGCTGATGGCTTAATAGAAAAGTACTGCTTATTAATTTTGTTTCTTAGCCAAGTGGTGGAGTGACTGATCAGGATCTGTGAGAGCATCTATCACTTTTTATACATTACTACTCTTATCATACATGTTCGACCTACATATCCAACTTTTCTAGGTTTTGACTTCTTGTCCTACTTAGGAAATATCTATTTAATATGGCCACCCGAAACAACATCCCCTTTTTACATGTAATAAAAAGCAAAGCTCATCTTCTTCGTTCATCCCACATATCGTCACAAAGTAAAAATTAACGAAAGGAATGAAACAAAAGCTCTATCACGTCAAGAGAAATATTATAGGAAAAATGAGGGTTCTATGAAGAATACAAACGTTGCCCAAAAACAGGAAGAATATAAAACATGCGTAGTTGAAATACAAAAATTAACATGAGTGACACGATGTGGTATCTTCACGGCAGAACAAGTGAAATGTCTATAATACCGTATACATATATGATTGAGACATTGTACAGATATTGTTGAAAAAATGTACACATATTGTTATTTAGGGTTCTTGAAACATAAATGGTCAATATGTGTTGGATATAATGTTTATATTTTCACACCATTACTGACTTGTCAATAGGGTTGTTATGGTCGGCCATTTGTTTTGGATGTGTCTTCTCTGTGCGATAGTGTTGGTAGTGACAATATCCAAATGTCAAAATGGGGTTGTTATGATCGTTGACGTGTCGAAGATAATTTCCTTAAGTTCTCCTTCTAATTAATGTTGACATTTTTTTTTAGGGTAAATTACATAAAACTACCTCAACTATTAGGTCATTAACAATTTCATACCTCGTTTTTAAAAAGTTTTAATGTCATACTTTATCTTCAAATTTTGTTGCAATGTCATACCTTCCGTTAGTTGTCTGTGAATTCCTCTGTTAAATGTTGACGTGGCTTGTGATGTGGCACACTTTATATTAAAAAACTAATAAAATATTATTAAAAAATTAATTAAATATTAAAAAACTTAAAAAAAATCATTTTAATTTTTTTTATTTTTTTTACACGGGGACCCACCCTATACCCTTTCTTCCCTCTCCCTTTCCTCCCCCACTTCTCTCTCTCGCCGTGCCCAGAACCCGATCCATTGTTCCCATTCGTCCCCCGCACCCTCCCCCCCGTGTCATCTTCTCCATCCATCGTCCCTTCCCCACCCATCCTCCACCTCTTCTGCGCACCCACTTCCCATCTTCCTCCCCCCCCCCCCCAACCCGAGCCCAACCTGCAACCCAGAAAAAAAAAAAAAAAAAAAAAAAAAAAAATGAGGAAAGAAAGAACCCATCTTCATCCCCCCTTTCTTTGCAACCCAGATCCCGTCTTCTCCAATGGGTGTGGATTTATGCAGTGGAGTGTGTAGAGAAGGGAAGAGGGTGGGTGCGCGCTTTTTTTTTTCTTCTTCTTCTAGGTTGCAAGTTGGGTTTGGCGCCCGGGGGGGGGGGGGGGGTGGTGTGCGGGGGGACGAATTGGGTTTGCTTTTATTTATTTATTTTTTTCTTCTCTTCTTCTTCTTCTGGGTTTGCTTTTGTTTTTTTTTTTTTTTTTTCTTTTCTTTTCTTTTCTTTTCTTTTCTTCTTCTTTGCAGGTTGGGTGGGGGGGGGGGACGAACTGGGTTTGCTTCTTTTTTTTCTTCTTCTTTTTTTTTAATTTCTTCTTCTTCTTCTTCTAGGTTGTAGGTTGGGTGGGGGAAAAGGGGATGGGGTTTCCGGGCGCTGGGGGGGGTGTTTTAGGGTTGGGAGGGCGGGTGATGGGATATGGGTATTTATTTATTTATTTTTAATTTTAATTTTAATTCTTTATTAGTTAATATTTTTTAAAGTTTTAAATAATTTTTTAATATAAAGTGTGCCACGTCAGCATTTAACAGAGAAATTGATAGACAACTGATGGAAGGTATGACATTGCAAACAAAATTTAAAGATAAGGTATGACATTGAAACTTTTTAAAGACGAGGTATAAAACTGTTAATGACCCAATAATTGAGGTAGTTTTTTGTAATTTACTATTTTTTTATTTATATAAACACTCATATCTGCAAGGAAGTAGAAGACCTAATAGAAATATGTACAAAATTTAACGTGTAGTAGAAGATTCGATTTTTAATCGAACAAAATAAATTGTATCACTAGTAGGAAAAACTGTTTGCACGAAAATTTCATCGCTTAATGTGTCTTTACTCGATGAAATAAGGAACAATGTCACGCACATGTTGAAAACCTTATGCGACAAAGGATTTTGTCGTGCAAGGAATCTTTGCTCCACGGATCAAACACTTCGTCCGGCAAAGTCCGACAAGAAAATGCGAGTATGAAGTTTTCTGATGCCAAATAAGCGTGCGACGAAGAATTTTCCACCTAAACTTTGTGCAAAACAGGTTTCGTCGCGCAAAGAAACTCTAAAAAGGTCGGTGGGCATTGAAGTCGTCTGCAAGGTGTTGCAATGAAGTTTGCACGACTAAATCTTCGTCGCGCTAAGTCCCACAGGTTCTTTGAAAGCACTGTTTAAGTTTCACTTTTTCTCACATTGGTTTTCCTACAACCCTAAATTTCCCCACATTTTCTTCTTCCCCAAATGCCCCTCATATCCCAAGCTCTTGTTTTAAGTTTTGAGACAATGGCCGATTTCACTCCTCTTCCAACTGAAGGATGCGAGGGAAAAGGCTCTCGGAAAGGTAATACTAAATTTTATGTGGAATTAGTTTTTTTATTTTTTATTTTTGAAACCTAGGGTGCATGTTTGAATGGAGGTTGATGGTTGCCGTAAGCGAATCATGTATGATAATTTAACTAGATTTGGCGTGTCGGAGTCGCACACCATGCTTCGGCACGATATTGGGGTGTGGACCAATTGTTTTGCTGAGTGGGCGCCTTGAAAAATGGTGTTGGAGGAGTTGAAGAAGTATATGGTGCAAGGGTTATCTGTAACTTCGGATTAGTGAATAATTGTTTTTGTTAAATAGCATATTAGAGTGATTACTAATTTATTATTTTTTACATAACAGGGTTATTGGGATATTGATAAAACTAACCCAAAGTTGTTGAAGTTGGTCGATAACATCTTCAAGGGACACTTTCGGGAGTGGAAGTATGACGTGGGGTGAGATGCAAAACTACAGCAAAATCCTAAATGACCAACAAAGTAAAAGTGTTATTATTTTATTTTTCAATAGTTATGGATGAATAATAAAATTTTTTTTTTGAATAATAAATTTTTTTAAGTAAATATATTGTGGACGATATTTTTAAATATTTGTCTAATTTGTATTTGGATTTAATTTTGAGTTAAATTATTTATTTGGTTAATATAATATGGTTTAAGTTTTTATTTGGATAAATTAAAGGAATACAAATTAAATTAAAAATTAATAAAAACTTGCACGATGAATTGCCGTCGCAAAAATATTTAGGGACGAAATTTGTGCAATGAATGTGGTAATCGTCGCGCAAGATTTTGAAGGGAAAAAAGGCATAAACTGCAGAAATTTGCAATAACTGCCTCTGCACCCTCCTCGCTCATTGACTTCCTCCAATCTGGCATCCCTCTCTCATTTTCTCTCAATTTCATCCTCTAATCCTCCCTCCATCTCAATCTCCATCTTCTCTTCGTGTATCAATCTATCTCGATGTATTTGGTAAACGATTTCATTTTGTATTTGAAAGTATCACTGTGAATTCATACTAACGTCATTAAATTTGTTGTATATAACACTATTGTATACGAGTAGCGATCAATGGAGAACGACTTTGGAGCTATTTTCTTCCTTTTGTCTGTTTTTTATTATATAAATAAAAAATTATATTTATATTATGTTGTCATTTAATTTATTTGTATGTAAACAAATTTGTGCGTCATGTACAAAAAAGTTTTGTGATGTACATAGTTAATAATATTTAACTCCGTACGTGCTTTTTAAGAAAAACTTAGTGTTCCGTTCAAGGATTAGTTGGATTTCACGCATGGATGTGAAAGTATGACCGCGGTCTAATTGATTCTTAAATTGCCCCATTGTTTGGACAGTTTGGGAATGCACAATAATTATGGGGCGTAGTTTACGGTTCATGGATTAGGTTTCGAACGTGGAAATTTAGGTGTCATCTCTTTACGTTCTTCGGGTGCCAGATAGGTATTTTATATCTATGTTGTACACTCGAAGAACTGTAAAGAGATGCTGTCGAAATATTCCCACGTCGAAATCTAATCTGATGTAGCCGTAATTACATGACATAATTTAACATTCCCAAATAGGATAGGGCCCTTCCTGGAGGCATAAGGTGACAATACATTGTTGAATTTGTTGTAATCATTGTACATTTTATTGTGCTTGCAGACAATATGGATAGACAATGGATACAAAATCCGAACAGATGTGTAGATGAATATTTGGATGAGATAAAATGATTTTACTAAGTTTGTAATTACACACAACCGAGGTATAACTAGAATTCGGTGTTCGTGTAGGAGGTGTAACAACACTTTAAGGAGACATTTGAAAATGTTCAGTTTTATTTTGTAAGAAATGGGATGATAGAGACCTATACTACTTAAAATCATCGTGGGGAACAATTAGACCATGCTTTGTAACAATCCATCCTAAATTTTACAATTTTATTAATTTTAAAAGAGTGAATTGATGAAAATGCCCCTAAAGGCGAGTTGTTGACTTTCGTTGATTGTCATTTCGTGATGTGTGTGAACTACCATTTTAGTGTATTTGTGTAGTACTTGACATTATGAACGCGTGGGCGCAAGCGAAATCGAATTCAGAGCTATGATGGAGATTTTATAGAACTACGAACATGAAGGTGCTTTAATAATTTATGGAAGGATATTTTATTATTTAATAATTCTCCAGGCCCGTGGGGCTCACACCTCACCAAAGCTCTCCTCTCCATCTCTGCCACGTGTCTTTTTCTTTCCAAACTCTTGGGACTCTCTAGAACTCTCATCCTTCAGCTTTTATCCATTTTTTTTCTCTTTCATTGCAAACACAGAGAAGCGGACGACCAGCACTCGCCGCTTCGGTGAGCTCCACCAACACCATCATCATAACTTCACCATCTCCATGAGTTCTATGAAACCCAGAAACGGGAAAAACCCAAACTCCCTCAATCTACCTCACTACACCGAGACTACCCAATAATCCTCTCTAGCGAGTTTGGCTTCGAAATCGACGAAATCGAGGTAAACTTCAATATAAATCTTATTCCAGACTCTAGTGACTTTTGCTAACTATCTAGGTTGTTTTCAAACTAAAAATTGACAGATTTAACCCTACCTTTCATTTCCCGGGTTTGGCTTCAAATTGGACTTATTCCAGTCTCTAGTGACTTTTGCTAACTATTTGGGTTGTTTTCGAACTAAAAATCGACTAATTTAACCCTACCTTTCATTTTCTAGTTTTTCCTTTAAGAACCGTAGGTTTCAGACCATTTTTTCGGTCAGCTCCGGCCACGACGAGAGACCACAACGGTATAATCTCATTCCTTATCTCCGTAGCTTCAATTTGACTATTTATATGCTAATTTTAGTTGAGATTCGAAGCTAAACAGGGCTTGGAAATTTTTCCGGCCAAAAAGCATAGTCACGGCTTTCTCCTTCACTAGGTCAGGCGGGTGCAACCCGCGAGCCTGAACGGGTCAACCCAACCTGCAACGGAAAAAAAAAAGATCCAAAACCCGGATCCAAACCCGGGATCCGGGCCAGCACATTTTCAAAATGGATCTAGAATATTCTTGGAATATTTCCTCGAATATTCTCTAGAATATTACTTGTGTTGACTTTTACGAAATTTTCTCGGAAACCCTTCTAAGCTAATTTCGACGGCCCAAGTCTATTTTTGACATCCATTTAATAAATTTCTGAAGTTTTAACGTAGTTGACCGCTGATGCGATTTGGTTGACTTTTTGGTTAACCGTTGACTTTTTAGGAAAATTATCCGGGACGCTTCTTTAGCATATTTCAACGCTCTGATTCCGAATCTGCTCTCCATTTTTCCAAATTTAATCATTTTAGTTGAGTTTTACTAACAGGTCCCAATATTATGCTTAGGTGCGATTACTATCAGAGACTTTGGCTTTCCTAGCTCGAACGGATGTGATCTCGCAAGTATCTATGAGTTGGTCATTTCTTTTATATAATACATATATTATTTGTGTTTCCATACATATATTAATAATGCATGTTCTATGTGATACCTTAACTAAATTAAAGTTATAAGAGATGTCGTAATGATGAGAATTATGAGATTGTTAGAAATCCTACGGATGTCGTAGTTATATTTACAACTATGAATAGTATTATATTGTCGTGAGTTATCGATCTACCATTGCATGATTTTATTTACGTTATCTGTTTATCATGTGCTACACTGGTGTTAGTACTTGCCCGAGCCAGAGCCATGCTTTATGTGTATGTTCACATCACACTGCATGCTCACTTTGGATGCATTGTAGGTGCCAGTCCTATCCTAGATTGCTATAGGCAATTAGGACTCATATGTGATGCGCATAGTGCCAGTCTTCACGTGATTTTAGTTCTAGAGTGTAAATCATGATTACACCCAATCGTGTTCATGTCAGAATATCTCTACATGAGCTCGTGTGTCAGCATATATCGATGAACACCTGATATTATGTGTTTGTTATGCGAGATATTATGATCATCCGATGTTATACATTTTATATGTGAAATATTGTGATTTACCGTATTTATAAATTTTACTGATTATGGTAAGTATTTTCATACTATACTTAGTATGCTATGTTTGGAAACTATACTTGTTTTATGGCGATGTGTTATTACGTTTTCAAAAATGGTTTTATAAAGCTTTATTTTTAGGCCCACTCACCCTTGTTTTTCGCCCCTCCAAGTCTTAGTTGCAAAGCTTTCGTGTCGACGAGGATTCTTGGAAAATCTTGGTGTAAGAGAGTACCTTCGATGGTATAATTCTTATCCTACTTTTAATGTACTTTACTTATACTCTGACATCACGTGTGAATTAGATTCAATCCCACTCACATGTGCACTCTTACATTTAGGCACTTTTAGGCTTAAATTTATTCACATTTTCCACATCACTACACTTTATGGCTTCGTCACATTTCTGGTGTCAGCTAGCACAACTTGATTTGGAATCCATGTGGACATTCCGGGCCTAGGTGTGTCATGTTTCGTCTTCAAACATGACAAGAGTGGACAATGTTGAACCTAATGTGGATCATAATGAACAAGTTATGAGTATTCTAAATGATGTTTTTCCATTAGCCTTGACGAACACTAATCAAGAAGGGGAAGATGACGTGACTCCACCCATGGACAGTTAAGATTTCAAACAATATTAAAAACTATTAAAAAGTGCCAACCAAGAATTATACCTGGGGTGCGAAGACTTTTCGGTGCTCACGACCATTGTGGAGTTGATGCATGGCAAAACAAAATATCATATAGTCAAAACCAGTGTTTTGATTACTTTTTGGCAGTTTTCAAAAGAATGCTTCCGAAAGACAATAGTTTGCTGAAAGATCATAAAAGTGCGCAGAAGTTGTTGAAAGGTCTCGGATTGGATTATGAAAAAATTCACGCTTGCAAAATTAATTGTATATTGTTTTATAAGGAGAATAAAGCGTTGGATAAATGCATGTATGTAATGAGTTGAGGTTAAGAGGGTGGCAGTAACGGTGTGGTAGGGTGAAGGTGGTGGCTGCTGACACACCCCTACCCGGAATGTCCATTTGGACTCTGAATCGATTTGTGCTGGCCGACACCTGAAGGGTGACAAAACCATAAGGTGTAATGTAGTGCGAAAAAAATGTGAATAAATTTAAACATAAAAGTGCCTAATCAAAAGAGTGTGCGGGTGAGCAGGATCGAACCAATTTCACACTTGATGTCAGAGCATAAGATAGTATAGTAAATAGGATGAGGGTTATACCACTGAAGATAACCATCTCCTAAGATTTGCCAAAATCCTCGTTTACACGTAAGCACAGCTACTAAACCTGAAAAAGGTGAAAAACAAAGTTGAGTGGGTTAGCAAAACAACGTTTGTAAGAAAACCTTTATTTTCGAACATAGTAACCCCTCGTTGTAAAACAAGTATGGTTTCCAGGAAATCATAATGCGTATAAGTATGAAAATCAAATGCATGTCAAATGTAAGTCCAAAAGTATGCCACATCATATATTCTCAACAACAATATAGATATGATTATATGTTGGAATCTATACTGACATGTCAATCGGAGTCACCTAATGTGACCTGTACGACTGCACCTATCGCTCATCCATCTATGCTAACACATCGAGTCGGAATTGCCTAGGGCAGTCTGTACGACAAGCGAGCTGTGATAATAACGCTCTAGTGCTACGATCACATGAAGCTTGCGCTAGGCACAATCACCATCTAGTCGGAACCACCTATTGTGGTCTATATGATAAGCTAACACCTACTTGGATCCAAGACAAGTGTGCGGTGCCTGGGGGTGAACATACAGGTGAAGGCTAGCTTGGCCTTGGGTTGAACACTTACCTAGGGTGTAGCAATGATGAGCAGACTATAGATATGCATGCCAATAAGTCTCAATCATTTACTCAATCACATAACCTTACCTAAACTTACCTGCACGTCCCGTTCCCACCTTAGCATTTCAAACCATTCATAACAATCGTGTGCATGTAAAATGCATATGGGTGTGCCATGATATTGAGTAAAAACCCAAAACATAATATAACATTTTGAAATATAAAAGTCATGGCATAACATGCATAATTCATTTAAAACGTTTATGGAAACTATAGCTAGGTATAGGTATATAAACAAACCGCCCACTCACAGATACACAGTAGAAACGAAGTCTTTGAGCCTTGCTTGATCTCGTACGTCCTCAGGATACGTTTCCCTTAACGTGAAATTACTAATTCAATTAGTTTAATAACACATACGGAAACTTAAATAAAACCTCCGTAAATTGTTCAAACATAGGGTTTGAATATACAAAATCGATCTACTCGACGTCATGGACCCACACATGTCGACCACACGCCGGCCGGAGGCTGGATGTGCTGCCACAAGTGGCTGCACTGGTAGCCATGCGCTGCACTGATAGGAGCATATTCATGCGACTTAATTAGCTTGTTCTCGTGCATTTATGTTGTGTTTACTTAGCTATTTTAGTGTTTAAGGCTACTTTTGTGTATTTTCAGATTATAAGGCCAAAGTGTGCAAGAAGATGCAAATTGGAGTATTTTGGAGCGAAAGAGGAATGAATGAGTTGAAGATTTGAAGAAACGACGAATTCTTACCAAAACGAGGAATCCTACTCAAACAAGGTTTCCTACTTGAAGTAGGAAAGTTAACCCTAAGTTTCCCGTTTTGGTAACCTTTCCTAATCTAAACGTCCGTATTTTCTAGCCACTTTGTAGACCTTGTAGGTACTTTAGGACACAAAACAAAGGCCCTAGGTTCCTTATCCATCCTTGCCGTGCCCTTTTATTTTCTTCCTTTCCCTTGCCGTGCAAGGGAGGGCAATTTTGTCCTAGGGTTGCACTTAAAACACATGCTTTTAAACCCTAGCCGCACCTTTATATTTATGTTTTAATTTCCTATTTTCGTAAGCCTTTGATTTAATTTTAAATAAGTTAGGGTTAGTTTTCTGAAATCATACATTTTCCTAACCCTAGCCGCACCCTTCCACAATCTCCCTTGAAGCCGTAGCCTCCATAACCCTTTTTCTCCATTTTCAGCCGTCACCACCATCCCATAATTTCCCACCTAGCCGTGACTACACACATCCACCCTAATTCCCTTTTCAGCCACATTCATTATTTCACCCTAATAAACAAAACATCACAGCCGCAGCAACATCTCCCATTTTATTTTTCTAAGCCGTGGTCCCCATTCCTCATTCACCCTAAATTATTCACTCCTCACATTCTCCCATTTTTTCCACCATAAGCC
This sequence comes from Pyrus communis, assembly GCF_041283825.1. Classification (NCBI taxonomy): domain Eukaryota; kingdom Viridiplantae; phylum Streptophyta; class Magnoliopsida; order Rosales; family Rosaceae; genus Pyrus; species Pyrus communis. The sequence continues at coordinate 17,369,180 of NC_142567.1, forward strand.
GTAGCACCCATTCAGCAATTCCATCCCATTTATTCCCTTTCTAGCCGTGGCCCCCCCCATTAGTCATTCAATATAATAAATTAATAAGCCATTGACCCAAAATTCTAACCTAGCCGCACAAAAACATTCATTCTCTTTGCCGTGTCTTGCCCCTTATTTTCCAGCCCCCTTCACACATATTTGGAGGCAGCCACCACCATTCCAATATATTATTTTACCCTAATAAACCAAAAACCCACAGCCGCTGCCATTGATTGAATTGATAAAAACCATTCAGCCATTCACCTAATTTCACACATCAGCCGTGCATTCCATCACCCAAAAAACCAAACAGCCGTGCCTGCCCTACCATTCCAGCAGCCTTCAACCACCACTCCATACACCTTCCTACCACCTTGCCGCACCACCACACCTCCCTAAACCCATTCCCAAACCCGCAAATCATCCACCAACACCATTTAACCTCACTGCCGCAGCAAGAAGAAAGGAGAAAGAGGAGCTTGGACGCGTCGAAATTCACGTGGTTTCGTTGGGCGTTCTAGGTGTAATCAATCCTTTGTGCTTTATGTTTAAATTCAATTGTATTTTTCTTGTTGTGAACATGAGAGGCTAAACCCCCTAGTTAGCTAGGGGGTGATTCGAAACCATGATTATATATGTGAAATAAGTTGATTACTTCCAGTTATTGTTGCATAAGTTTTGAATATAATTTGCTTAACCGTTTGATTTAGAACTTATTCTTGTATGTTGATTGAGAGTGCACGCTTAATTTGCATGCTTGAATTTGATGCTAGGATATAAGTTTGTTTCACCTAATCGTTATGAATTTATATTCACAAGTAGTGAAGGTTGCTAGTCACGATCATGTTAAGTAGATTCCTGGCAAGCGTATCATGCTTTTCATAGTTACAAATGCCTTGTCGATGCTTATGATTTCCAAAGAACATAATGATTCTAACTTATATCTTTATCATGCTGTTCATATAGAGAATTTGTTAGGAATAATTTGTTTGCGATGCATATTCATCCAATTCAATGATTCTAGGGAAATCTGAAGGTTAATTTAAGCGGACCTAATTAACTTGGAGTGTCGAGGTTCATAACTTATTGGATTGATAATTGGAAATTGATTTACGTTGCATATATTTCATGTGTGGAGAAGAACCCCTTAGCTATCCCATCATCCATTGATTCATCCAAATTTTGTCTTAAAATCTATTTTCTTTACAATCTGCCCATTTAGTTTAAATTCATCCAACCACAATCCCCCCATATTTTGTTGAGTCGTAGTCATTCGTATTTGTTTTATTTTGTGTTTTTAAGCATTTGGAGTCATAAACACTTTCAAATTCGACCAAATTAAATTTTAGTTTTTGTGTTTTTGAGTCAATTCAAATTAGATTAGCACCCCTAGTTAATCCCCGGTTAGAACGATCCCTACTTACTTCATTACTACAATTGTCACAAATAGGGTTTAATTTGTGTGTCAACATAATTAGTTCGCATCAAAATTTTGGCGCCGTTGCCGGGGATTAGCAAAGTTGCTAATCCCTTGTCTTGAGTCTTGTTTAAGTTGTTTAGTTTCTATTTTGTTTTAATTTTTGCACCGTGTGTGTGTGTTTTGTTTTTGTGCCGTGTGTGGCACCTTATTTCCTTACTTGTGCCGAGTCTATTAGATTGATTGATAACCTTGTTTGCTCTTGTGTGCAGGTACTAGTTTATGACCCGTGGCTCACAACCTGTTCGTGAGCATATCTCCGACTTTGACGGTGATTTCGAGAGGACTTTGAGAAGGAAAAAGAAATCGCAACCGTCTAATCCTCCTAGTCCCGAACCTGAATTAGAAGAGCAAGAAGTTGAAGTTGAGGTTGAAGAGGAAGCCACGGATTGGGTTGAAGAGGAAGTACCAACCATGGCAGTGGACAATCGAACCATCAAGGAGCTTTCTGCCTCGGGTTTGGCCAATGCAGCACCTCTTTGCATCCAATACCCTAGGGCAGCCCCTGAGAAGACTGATGAATTTGAGTTGAAGTCCAGCTTGCTCCACCATATTCCGAAATACCATGGGTTGGCCATGGAGGATCCGAACAAGCATCTAAAGGAATTCGAGGTGGTGTGCTCAAGTATGACACCGGTGAACGTGGACAGCAACATATTGAAGATGAAGGCTTTTCCTTTTTCTTTGGTGGAGAAGGCCAAGGATTGGTTGTATGAGTTGGCTCCCGGAACTGTCACATCATGGGAGAGTATGAAGCGAGCCTTCTTAGAGAAGTTCTTTCCGACATCACGAGTCATTCTTCTTCGCAAGAAGATTAGTGGAATTCAGCAAAGCCAAGGTGAATCTTTTCCTACGTATTACGAACGTTTTAAATCTCTTGTTGCTTCCTGTCCACAGCACCAGATGAAGGAGGAGCTACTTCTTCAATATTTTTACGAAGGTCTTTTACCACTTGAACGGCAAATGTTGGATGCATCCGCGGGAGGAGCTCTAGTGGACAAGACACCTAGGGATGCCAAAATTCTCATTGCTAATCGAGCACTCAATGCACAACAATATGAAGGTGTTGGGCAGAGAGACACCCCACGGCCACAACATGTAAATGAGGTAAGTTCTATTTCTGAGTTACAATCCCAAATGGCTAACCTTACGTCTATGTTATCGCAGTTTGTTGAAGGCCCTAAGACGCAAGGAACTACAATCTGTGGTGTATGCTCCATTCAAGGACACCAATCTGATCAATGTCCTCAATTAATTGAGAACGGAGGGTGGGAATCTGCCAATGCCGTGGGCTATGGGAATCAGAACCAACCAAGAGGTGATCCTTTCTCCAACACATACAATCAGGGATGGCGTGACCACCCCAATTTCAGATGGAGAGATGCACCACAATATGGCCAACAAAGTGGATTCCGACAACCCCCGGGTTTCTTTCCAAGGCCAATGGCACCACAACCACCTCCTCAAGCACAATCATCCCAAACCAACTCAGGTACGTCTATGAATGACGATAAAACATATCAGTTACTAACCACAATGGCGCAGGGAATGCAGAACCAAGCAAAGGAGGTTAATGAGCTAAAGAAGCAAATGGGCCAAATGGCCGAATTTTTGGGACAATTCCGTGAAAATGGTAAGTTACCAAGCACTACGGTGGTCAATCCCAAGGGTGGTTTCGAAACGGCCAACGCAATCACCTTGAGAAGTGGAAAAGAAGTTGGCATTACATCAAAACCATCACCATCAAGCCCCGAAGAGGATGAAAAACGGAGAATTGAAGAGGAGGAAGCAAGACAACCCACGGCGAAGGTGGACATACCTTTGCCGCAAGCTTCTAGAGATCCCAACTTGTCCAATTCGGCCAAAAAGGGTAAGAATGTGTCAAATTCGGTTCCTACTAATGTTTTTCCTCCGAATGTGCCTTTTCCTAGTAGGTTTATGCAAACGAAGAAAGAAGAAGCCGAGAAGGACATCCTTGAGACATTTCGGAAAGTTCAAGTCAACATACCCCTCTTGGATGCCATTAAGCAAGTGCCCAGGTATGCAAAGTTTTTAAAAGAGTTATGCACAACTAGGAAAAGAATTTCAAACAAAGAAGTTGTGAAAGTAAGTGAAAATGTATCTGCGGTTTTGCAACGAAAGTTACCTCCAAAATGTAAGGATCCAGGGAGCTTTACTATCCCATGCACAATTGGAAACACTAGATTTAAACAATGCATGTTAGATTTAGGTGCTTCTATTAATGTCATGCCATATTCCATTTATGCATCTATGAACCTTGGTGAGTTAAAACAAGATGGCGTTATAATTCAATTGGCCGATCGTTCTAATGTTTATCCCAAGGGAGTCCTTGAGGATGTTTTAGTGCAGGTCAATCATCTCATTTTTCCTGCAGATTTTTATGTCTTAGAAATGGAGGATTCGAGCGATGCTCCATCATTGCCACTCTTGCTAGGCCGTCCGTTCATGAAAACGGCCCAAACCAAGATTGATGTGGCCAAAGGAGCACTAACAATGGAGTTTGGTGGTGACGTAATTAAATTCAATGTTTATGACTCTGTTAAGAATCCTAACGATAGTCATTCTTGTTTTGTCGTAGATGTGCATAAGGATAAAGGGCCGAAAGGATCCACACTTACCACGAAGGATGTGTCAAGCACCACCATGGGAAAAGAACTTGGAGTGATTGCCCTACAACCACCCAATATGGCCGAAACTTCAAATGGGGACATTGTTGATAGGGCTGCCGATTTTGAGCTTTCACTACAATATGTTTGTAAGTTGCCAAGCCCAATTCCAATACCCATTTCAAATAATAGGTTGTTACCTTCTGTGATGCAGGTGAGCAACCGATTTAAAGGTGTTGGGAGCAGTTACATGGACGTTCGGAACCGAAGCACCACCATCAGGGAGGATCATTATCCCCGCCCATTCATTGAGCCGTATTATGGAAGTGTTGAAGGGCATGTTGTGGAGAAGATCCCATTCCATGCCGTGAGCCCTAGTGGAGTTTAAAAGAAGGTCTTGTCCGGCTGGAAGACGTTAAAGCAAGCGCTACTTGGGAGGCAACCCATGCACTCAACAAAGGAAGAACTTGGGAATCGCTCCACACTCAGATTTGCGTCCCTAAACCCTTTTCCTTTGTTGCTTACTTTTTGTTATGTGTAATGTGTTCAATTGTGTCTAAAACATTGAGGACAATGTTTAGTTTAAGTGTGGGGGGGATAACATTCTGTTTTGAGATATTTTTGCATGAAATTCGTAGGGTATTACCACCTAACATGTCTAAACTTGTTTCCCACTGTTTTTAAGTGTTTTTAAGCTATTTTAGAGTGTTTTAGAGTGTGTTGATTTAAAAATCCGAAAATACCATAAAAATTTGAAAAATTGTTTTGAAAAACCCAAAAAGAGTTGTTTTTGTGTGTTTGCTTGTGTCATAGGTCACCTTCCAACGCAATGATGAGGATTTGGTTTTTAATTGCATGATGGTTAAAGAAAGTTACAAACATGGATGGACGTTTGATATACTCTTTGGTTTATGCTTGGTTGTAGTTATAGTTTACGAATTCACATGCAATCACAAAAGAAAAATTAGTTTTTGTAACATGCTTGAAGGAATGAACTTAAACAAACGCTACAACCCTGTGAGACTTGAGCCTAAACGTTATTTGGAGAGTTAAAATTTGTGCATTATTGTTTTCTGAAGTCGTTGCACGATCTCATTATTCTTTGCTTGGTTACTACTTAGAAGGCGTTTCATCACTTAGTTCCAAATGCTAGAACTCATGCCCATTTCATTCAAAGCATGTCATTGATTTGCATAACACGTATTCAAGATGAAGTTGTGTAGTGACCACCATCAAAGCCAAACAGCCATGTGCCCTTCACTCATTTTGTGTTTAAGTTTAACCCCATTGAGCCGTGTTAGCCATGTTCTTTGTTAACCCATATCATCCTCACCTAGCCTAGATTAGGACCATCCGTACCCTTGTTCTTGAAGCATAGTAAGCATGAATGAATTCCTTTTGATTAATGTGTTGCAGGAAATAAGTGTGGGGGAAGGATTATTGATGTGAGTTATGTGCCATAGGCACAGCTAGAAAAAGAAAAAAAGAAAAAAAAAAAAAGAAAAAAAAAAAAAAAGAGAACAAGAAAGAAAAAGAAGTGAAAAAGAGTTGAAAAGTATTGTTTGTTGAAGTAAAGGCCCAAAACAATGAATTAGGCCCTAAGAGTTGTTTGAATCTCCCCTATTTGTCTAACAGTTGATTTCTGCATTCTAAGGGAATTCTAGGTCTTAATTTCATTACTTTGCTTGCTATTGCTTAAAGAACTTTTGTTTATCCCTACCTTTCCTTGTGAGCCAATACCCCAAGCCCCGTTACAACCCTTGATTTCTATCTTGAGTGTTGTGCATTTCATTTGTGGAGTTTGAATTTGGTATGAGCATATGGTGTCACTGGTTCTCGCATCTAAGTAGTAGCATTCCATTCATGAGATCATATCTAAACACGTTCAATTACTCCAGAAATTGCGTTCTTTGTTATAACATATGTGAGTACTAGTCTTTCATGTTTACATCAATCTTCTCACATATAACTAGTGTAGGGAGTGTAGTCAGAAAATCTGAGTGAAAATTGAGTGCATAACTAGTGAGGAATTGAGGGAATTCTCTAAGGCATGTTACTACATTCAAAATGTGTTTTAATTGATTAAATGCGAACTAGTGAACTATGACTATGATTAAGTATGTGCTTGAGGGGAAGGAAGACTAAAAGCTATGTGAGTAATGATCTTTGACATGTCATGTTTTATTGGAAATCCCTGAGGCAAACGTTGGAAGGTTTAGGTTATGTTTTGTTTGTTTTGTTTAGTTTAGTTGTTTTGTTTTGCTCGAGGACTAGCAAAAGTTAAGTGTGGGGGAATTTGATAGGAGCATATTCATGCGACTTAATTAGCTTGTTCTCGTGCATTTATGTTGTGTTTACTTAGCTATTTTAGTGTTTAAGGCTACTTTTGTGTATTTTCAGATTATAAGGCCAAAGTGTGCAAGAAGATGCAAATTGGAGTATTTTGGAGCGAAAGAGGAATGAATGAGTTGAAGATTTGAAGAAACGACGAATTCTTACCAAAACGAGGAATCCTACTCAAACAAGGTTTCCTACTTGAAGTAGGAAAGTTAACCCTAAGTTTCCCGTTTTGGTAACCTTTCCTAATCTAAACGTCCGTATTTTCTAGCCACTTTGTAGACCTTGTAGGTACTTTAGGACACAAAACAAAGGCCCTAGGTTCCTTATCCATCCTTGCCGTGCCCTTTTATTTTCTTCCTTTCCCTTGCCGTGCAAGGGAGGGCAATTTTGTCCTAGGGTTGCACTTAAAACACATGCTTTTAAACCCTAGCCGCACCTTTATATTTATGTTTTAATTTCCTATTTTCGTAAGCCTTTGATTTAATTTTAAATAAGTTAGGGTTAGTTTTCTGAAATCATACATTTTCCTAACCCTAGCCGCACCCTTCCACAATCTCCCTTGAAGCCGTAGCCTCCATAACCCTTTTTCTCCATTTTCAGCCGTCACCACCATCCCATAATTTCCCACCTAGCCGTGACTACACACATCCACCCTAATTCCCTTTTCAGCCACATTCATTATTTCACCCTAATAAACAAAACATCACAGCCGCAGCAACATCTCCCATTTTATTTTTCTAAGCCGTGGTCCCCATTCCTCATTCACCCTAAATTATTCACTCCTCACATTCTCCCATTTTTTCCACCATAAGCCGTAGCACCCATTCAGCAATTCCATCCCATTTATTCCCTTTCTAGCCGTGGCCCCCCCCATTAGTCATTCAATATAATAAATTAATAAGCCATTGACCCAAAATTCTAACCTAGCCGCACAAAAACATTCATTCTCTTTGCCGTGTCTTGCCCCTTATTTTCCAGCCCCCTTCACACATATTTGGAGGCAGCCACCACCATTCCAATATATTATTTTACCCTAATAAACCAAAAACCCACAGCCGCTGCCATTGATTGAATTGATAAAAACCATTCAGCCATTCACCTAATTTCACACATCAGCCGTGCATTCCATCACCCAAAAAACCAAACAGCCGTGCCTGCCCTACCATTCCAGCAGCCTTCAACCACCACTCCATACACCTTCCTACCACCTTGCCGCACCACCACACCTCCCTAAACCCATTCCCAAACCCGCAAATCATCCACCAACACCATTTAACCTCACTGCCGCAGCAAGAAGAAAGGAGAAAGAGGAGCTTGGACGCGTCGAAATTCACGTGGTTTCGTTGGGCGTTCTAGGTGTAATCAATCCTTTGTGCTTTATGTTTAAATTCAATTGTATTTTTCTTGTTGTGAACATGAGAGGCTAAACCCCCTAGTTAGCTAGGGGGTGATTCGAAACCATGATTATATATGTGAAATAAGTTGATTACTTCCAGTTATTGTTGCATAAGTTTTGAATATAATTTGCTTAACCGTTTGATTTAGAACTTATTCTTGTATGTTGATTGAGAGTGCACGCTTAATTTGCATGCTTGAATTTGATGCTAGGATATAAGTTTGTTTCACCTAATCGTTATGAATTTATATTCACAAGTAGTGAAGGTTGCTAGTCACGATCATGTTAAGTAGATTCCTGGCAAGCGTATCATGCTTTTCATAGTTACAAATGCCTTGTCGATGCTTATGATTTCCAAAGAACATAATGATTCTAACTTATATCTTTATCATGCTGTTCATATAGAGAATTTGTTAGGAATAATTTGTTTGCGATGCATATTCATCCAATTCAATGATTCTAGGGAAATCTGAAGGTTAATTTAAGCGGACCTAATTAACTTGGAGTGTCGAGGTTCATAACTTATTGGATTGATAATTGGAAATTGATTTATGTTGCATATATTTCATGTGTGGAGAAGAACCCCTTAGCTATCCCATCATCCATTGATTCATCCAAATTTTGTCTTAAAATCTATTTTCTTTACAATCTGCCCATTTAGTTTAAATTCATCCAACCACAATCCCCCCATATTTTGTTGAGTCGTAGTCATTCGTATTTGTTTTATTTTGTGTTTTTAAGCATTTGGAGTCATAAACACTTTCAAATTCGACCAAATTAAATTTTAGTTTTTGTGTTTTTGAGTCAATTTAAATTAGATTAGCACCCCTAGTTAATCCCCGGTTAGAACGATCCCTACTTACTTCATTACTACAATTGTCACAAATAGGGTTTAATTTGTGTGTCAACATAATTAGTTTAATTTGTGTGTAAACACTTTCAAATTCGACCACACGCCGGCCGGAGGCTGGATGTGCTGCCACAAGTGGCTGCACTGGTAGCCATGCGCTGCACGCGTCGATGACCCATGTGAGACCACGCGTGCCCACGCGCCTACGAGTACAGCTGTACTCGCCTTTCTCACGAGTTCCTGCATTTTGCAGGTTGAAGGTCCAAGTTCCAGAGCTCCTAACAAGCTCAATTCTAAACAATTCTACAAAGACCAAATTAAAGCTAGGAATGTAATGAATCGATCCATATTCACAGAAAGTTCAAATGTGGTCCGTGTTGTCCAGGAATTTGGCCTGAAAGTGGTCAAATGGCCACGGTCAAAAATTTCGAGAAACCAAGATTTTTCATCCCAAATTTGAAGGCTGATTTCTAGTTCGAAACTTAACCATTTCTAATGTTCTACCTACGTAGTTGAAGCTTGTAATGAGGAGAACAAGATCATACAAAATCAAGGCTCAACGGAGGCCGAACACGAACGGAAAATGGATCTGAAAGTGGCTCGACGGCCATGGTTTCTTCTTCCAAAATCTGGGGAAGACTCTTCCCCGAGATTCGATCTTAGTTGTGTACGGTGGAAGGTTGCCATCAAAATGGCAAATGGAGGTAATGGCTGGTCTTCTTCCTGGCCTGGTGTACAAGTGCTGACGTTTTGCTTCCATTGTGTCTCAGGTTCGAAGGCTGGTATTCGTTGAGATGGTGAGTTTGATGATGATCAAGCATGTGTATGTGTATGTTTGCAGAGAAGGAGAGAAAGGTCTCGGTTTACAGAGAGAAAAGGAAGAAGAGAGAGAGGAAAGGAAGAGTTTTGATTGGCTGAGTGGAAGTGTGGGTGAAGAAATCTGATTGGGTGCATGATTGATAAATGTGAAGTGACCCAAGAAGAAGGAGAGTTGACAAGATCCGGAAAATGGGAAGAAAAGGCACGGGGGAGTGGTTGAGGTATGGGGCGTGGGTCCCACATGTCTCACAAGGCAACATATTAAAATATCCCTTACACGGAATTACTCGTTTCCTTTGGTATTCGATACTTCGTAAAATTTTAACCGTAATTCTGATTTCGATTCTGCCTATGCCCATGCGTTTGTAATATTGAGTACTTGGGGAAAACGTTAAAAGATGTTCATATGTCTCCCAATACGCTGATCAATAAAAATCAACACCCTTGTTTTTAGGGCATTTTCATCAATTCAACTTTTAAAATTCACAAAATTGTAAAATTAGGGACGAGTTGTTACAGTTGTAGTGGCGTGGTGGGAGTGGGAGTGGCATGGTGGGGGTTTTAGGATTCAATTTTAATTTTGCCAGATTTTTCAAGTTTTAAATTATATGTTTTAAATTTGTTAAGTTATACCATTTTTACGTTTTAAATTTGTTAAGTTATATCCTTTTTAGTTGTAAATTAATAATTTTAGTTTAATTATTAATTTGTGTATTAGTAATTTTAGGATTTAGTTCAAGTTTGAAATTAGTAAGTTTACGAAACGTTTGTTAATTTTAGACTTAATATTTTAGTTCAAATTATTATTTGAGTTGAAATTAGTAATATTAGGATTTTAGTTCTAATTATAATTGTTGTTGAAGTTATTAATTTTATGATTTTAGTTATAATTTATAGTTGAAACAATATTTTTAGTTGAAATTAGTAGTTTAATGTTTTTAGTTATAATTTATATTTGGAATTATAATTTTTGTTGAAATTAGAAGTTTTAGGATTTTAGTTATATGTTTTAGTTCAAATTAGTAATTTTAGGATAATTTATTAATCCCAGTTATAATTTTTAGTTAAAATCCAAATTGTAATTGACATTATAAAAATTACAATTGAAATTAGTAATTTTGGTGTTAGTAATTATTGTTAATGCTTACATTTTTCTATTTAAGATTTTAGTTCTCCTTAGTACTGTAAGGATAATTTCTTAATTTTGACTTGGGATAATTTTTTGGATATTAGGATTAGTTTTTGTAATTTAATGATTAATTTTTTATTTTTTACATTTGTGTAGATATGACACACCCCGATCTAGATCAGGGCATGCTGGCCGTCACGTGGAAGTGACGTAACCATGTGCACAGTGCGGAAGCTAATAAAACAATAATGTAAATAATACGAAAAAAATAAAAACTAGTTTTACATCAAGTAATAATAAGTGCAACGTAAGTGAGATACAAGTTCAGAGCATAAAGCCTAAAGCAGTCCAAATGAAAATGACGCGACAACAGTACACCCGAAGGTGGCCTTACGCTGGTGATCGTCTGTCAGAAATGCCGAGAAGGTCCTCTAGGAAACCACCAAACCTGTTAGTCAACTAGAACCTGGAGGGGTGCAAAACAAAAGCGTGAGTTGGCAAAAACAAAGCTTTTTGAAAACCATTTAATAAATACGTTCTAACCCCTCGCCGTAAAACCTGTATACTTCCCAGAAAATAGACATATATATACATATACCAATCATGCTCGAAAATATGCCATGCCAGAACCTCAGAATGAAATGCAAGTGCCCAGGTATAAATCATATCAATAACATATAATCTGGCAGCCGGAGTCACCTAACGTGACCTGTACGGCTGCATCTAGAGCTCAACTCTCAATCTCACTAACTAGACCTGCACACGAGTCGGAACCACCTAAAGTGGTCTGTACGACAGGCCTGGGTGTAATACATATAAACGCTCTAGTGCTACGATCACGTGAAGGCTGGGCGAATATTCGCGGGTCACCTATGAGTCGGAACCACCTATAGTGGTCTGTACGACAGGACTGTGCACCTAACTTGGATCCAAGCTGAGCGTGTGGTGCGGGAGGTGAACATCATGTGAAGGACTGTGCCCTACTCTGGGTGGGAGCACTAACACCGGGGGTGCAGGTTATGAGCTCTCTAAGTATCTCAATCAATTACTGAATGTAAATATAAATCACCACTCACCTGGCACTTACCTATGCGTCCGCAGCACCAATACACACATATGTATACCAATGCAAGTAAATATGCATAACAAATGGCAATGATATATGGCATATAACTACTAAACATTTAAATCAATTTCTGGGAAAAATATAAGTATATAGGTATATACGGAAAACCAAAAACCCACTCACTGATACGTGGAAGGGTCGTAGCCCCCTGCCTCAAGTGACCACGCTCGTCCTCGGGATAGGTATCACCTATATGCAAAACAACTACAAAAACGTTAATTTTAAAGCACATAACCAACCTTTAGAAATAACTTCTCATACAATGCTCAAATGGGGTGTATGAATACACCAACGTGATCTACTCAACCTCAGGAACATCCCCATATTTTTAAAATAATTTTTCACCGTCGCACGCGCCCCCACGCGCCGGCCAAGGCACGGCCACACGCGCCAGCCACGCGCAGGCACGTGCCTGGCACGCTGACGGCGTCAACTGACGCCGTAAGGGAATATTCCGTTATCCCTAACGGTTTCCGTCAACGGCGTCAGGAATATTCCGTCAGACTTGACGGAATATTCCGTCGTCTTCTCCGGCGAGCCTCCGGCGCCGGAAAATCGGGAATTTTTCAAACTTTGATAACTTCTTCGTTTTTCACCCAAATTTCACAAAATTGGTACCAAAATGAAGCTTAGAACTAGAGGAACACAATCATACTACTTTCAAGGGCTAAAATCCACGAAATCTCACCTGAAAAATCAACCCAACTCCGGCCAACTTAGAAACTAGTGATCCCGACGTCCAAATCCTTCAAACGAACCACCCCGAGCCTCCTAGGGACCTCACCAAGCTACCTACAAGCTTGAAATTCCTTAAAACGTGAGAAATCACGTGTGCATGAACAGTACCCAAAATCGGGCATCGTGAGTTCGACGTGAAAACGAAGGTATTCTCACCTGAAAAAGGTATGGTTGGACTCCTACAAGCCTCACAAGCCTGAATATGTGCTTGGTTTCTTCGATCTATGAAGGTTTGATGGGTGTGTGGGTGTGTCCGTACGTTTCAAAGGAAATGGGAAGGGAATGGGGACTCAGGACAATCATAGGGAAAGGGACAAAAGGGTGTGGAGTGTGGGAGTGTGTGTGTGGCCCAAAAACATGCCAACAAGGAACCCAAAACACCAATAAACGTAAAGAAATCGAACTAGGGGCAATTTTGTCTTTTCACATGAACGTTTTAATATTTCTGGGACGGGCTATCACAAGATATCTCGTCTTATTTCTAGTCATAGGGCCATTATGACTGCACCTTCGCCGGTGTCATTGACGTCTTCGGTGGCGTTTCATCTTAGCGCGCGGCATACTCACCGGTGCCCCCGCACCCCCAACATGACATCGACATCGACATCTATGGCCGAGAGCTCGCAGCCAGGTAAAATGAATAAATAAAACTCCGTTGATTTCCTTATTCTTTTAGTTGTAAAATATTTTCTATTCAATAAAATTAGTTACATTCTCCAATTGCTTGTTTGGTGCCAAATTGTGCGATTGAACTGTTGGAATAGTTGGTTGGATATGAAATATTGTTTATTACTGTTAGGGTTTGGGAAATGTTATAATTATAGGGGGTTCTGCGAAATTTGGGTAAAATATTTTGTATATGTTTGACGTTCTTAATTTTTTGGCTGTTAAGTAGAATACTCGGGGTTGTTGTCGACAGTTGAAGATGCGAAGGTCATGCAAGTAACGAACAATTGTACCATGATTGGATACGACGAGCGACATTGGGCTGCACCTACGCCAGAGTAGCATAGCGCATTGGTCCATGACGTTGGGCACGTTGTTCGAACCTTTTGCCCTATGCAGTCGAAATTTTGGTGAGTGATGCTGACAAAGGTAAAGAAGAAGGTGCGTAGTTATTTGTCAGTAACTATCCAACTATCTTGTATTTGTTTTCATATTTTGTATATATATTTCATTTATAAACATATGTAATATTTAATATTATTTAAATATAATATTTGTTAAATTGTAGACAAACTCCAATTTCGACAAGATGAATGTGTCCATGGACACTTACCTAAATAGGCTCTTCGCTGACTGCTACAAGCAGTGGAGAGTGACCTCCACAAATGTTTTGAGTTATTTGATGATCCGGAGGTCGCTCCCCTAGAGGGTTGCCTGTAGGAGTTGGAGGAGTGCCCGGAGGATCGGAAGTGGCTCTGCTGCCAATTTCAGGAGGACTCCTACGTGGTATGTATGTTAAGATATACAACTTAATTAATTATAATTTTTAAATTCTTACTAATGTTAATTAATTTTTGTTATATTTTCTTTAAATATTACAATTATAGAAGAAGGCGAAGGCCAACAAGATCAACTGGGACAAGAAGACTTTTCTCCACCATTCGGGTTCGAGGCCCTTCTCATATTGGATGGAGGCACAATGACATGTAATAAAACGTTTAATATTCCAATTCTTAAATGTGACAAATATTTTTTTTTTTCGGCACACTAACATTTTCCTCATCTTTTTCTGTTTCAGGATCGTCCCTTAACAACTATCTTGTTCCAAACAAGATTACAAACATTCAAGAATTGTTCAAGGGAACTTCATTTCTTCATACAACAATTTGTAAGTGAAGAATCATGGCACATAAAGTGTCCATGCCTTTGTGCATTCTTCTAAAGTTCCTTATTCATATAATAAAGGAACAAGCACTAGTGTTTAAGTTAATTAAGGGTTGTTCAAAACAACTCTTATATCTTCATACAACTATTTGTAAGTGAAGAATGGCACATGAAGTTTCCATGTCTTTGTGTTAACTTCTTAAGTTCCTCAGTCTATTCAACAAAGGAATAAGCACACCTAGTTGTGTTATCCTCATTATGTTAGACATATCTATAATGTTCTTCCAATGATACATTATCAATAGGAAGATGGTGAGGATGAGACTATTTGGGTACACACAATGCATTGAAGACAACGTATGGGATTGTGGCACCCAGTTTGGAAACTAAAGTTTGCAAATAAATAGGTAAATAATACATAACGAAATAAATTGATTGATTTTAAGCCATTTGATTGGGTCTTTTAGTCAAATAGACCACCCATTATTTTGACAAATTCCATATGCCCCAAAGGAATTCTAGAATTTTGGAGGAAACACTTAGTAAGGTATGGGAGGCTCACTATTACCAACTAATATGATGTTGGCTATTATCAATAATAATGAGAGAGTACACTTACTCATTTACATCTTAATTAAGTACCCATCTTATTTGGTCTCTAGAGAACGTTGCCTCACAATGATAAGAGCAACATATTGCATGCATTTAACAATTAACGGCGGAAGCATGCTTTTATACCTTTGTTGAAACAAAACTTAAACCATGAAATTTAAGGCCTAGTAGTTGTGGCGAACCAAGACTCAACTCAAATCAAAGAGATAGAGTTGAGATTTCTTTATACCTTTGTTGAATCCTCTTTGCATAAGCAAATGCTAATCACCAATGAGAGGGCCTTCATTCCTTGCATCATTGCTCCTTGGATTCTAGGATTTGGAAGCTTGATTGGATTCTCCAAAAGTCCCCAAGGTAGGAGATCTCTAACTTTTGACACCAAGGATGAATGAAGAAGAAGATGAGTGACCCTAGGAGAAGAAGATTGCTAGCTATTTCTCCTATGGAAGGCCAACCTCTTAGAGGAAAGAGAGAGGCTTTAGAAAGCTTTCTTTTCTTCCTTATACTCACCAACTTTTGTGAGCAACTTGGACCAAAAGGTCATTCCTTCATCCTTCTCTTGTGTGGCTAGTTTCCCAAGCTTGGGAGCTGTTTGAGCTTTTTGAATTTTAGTCATTAAGTTGTCATACAACTTAAGTTAATGGGTATGACAATTCGAATCCCATTGGTGATGTGATAGAAACTAACACACAAATTAAACCCTCTTGTTGATAGTTGTAGTATGTGAAAGTAGGGATCGTTCTAGGCCGGGGATTAGAAGCGATGCTAATCTACACTAATTAGACTCAAAAATAGAAAACTAGATTTAAACAACTCAAAACAAGATAAACTAACTCAAATAACACAAAACTGACTCAAATAACCCAAAACAAGCGCTAATGAGTGATTTGGACGAAATTTAAACTAAAAAGATTCAAAACATGAAAGGGGGGGGGTTTGTTTTGGACGAAAATTGACTTAAAACTAATAGATTGCAGAACTAAGTAAAGGTTGCATGAATTTAAGGTGACTTAAGGGGTGAAAGGTTAGCTAGAGGGTCATTCTCCACACATGACATATATGCATACAAATCGATTTCCAATTATTATTCCAGTAAACCATGAATAACAATGCCCGAAGTTAATCGTGAATTGCACAAATTAACCATCAGATTTTCCTAAATTCATTGAATTGGACTCAGCGACGCAACCAAATTATTCTTATCAAGTTCCCTATATGAACTGCATAATAGAGATACATATCAAAGATCATTAAGTTCTATGAAAATTATAAGCATTGACAAGACATTTGTAACTATGAACTGCATGATACTCCTGCCATGGATTTACTTAACACAATCATGACTAGTGACTTTCACTTCTTATAAATATAAGTTCATAACGATTAGGTGAAATTTCCTTATATTTTAGCATCAAATTCATGCATGCAAACTAAGTATGCATCCTTAATCAACACACAAGAATAAGTTATCAATCAAGCAGATAAGTAAATCGCATTCGTGTTTTACGAAACAATAACTGGATGTAATCAATTCATATAAAACATATGTTCATAGCTTCGAATTCACCCTTAGCTAAAAAGAAATTAGTTCCACATGTCCATCATAATTGAAAACCAAATTAAAACAAACATTGATCTAAAACTAAGGATATAATACACCTAGAAATGCTCCAGCACTCCAATGGCAGATTGCAGGTCACGGCACCAAGCTTCTTCTTCTCTTTCCTTCCTTGTTGTGGAACTCTTTGTATTTTTCTCTGAAATGATCTCTTAGGCTTTCTATATCCCTCTAAATCTTTGCAAGAACTTCATATATATAGGGTTAAAATGGCTGAATCCAGGGAGGAAATGGATTGAGTTGTTTGGATGGATTAGGACATCTAGAATCAGATGGGAAGTATTTAGAATAGGATAAGGACTCCTTTTGTAGTTAGAGATAAGTTTAGATAATGTTGGATTAAATAGGATAATGTTTGGATAATATGGGATAAGATAAGATAAGACTGGATAAGATAGGATAAGGTTGGATAAGATCTCCTTGTTTTCAACTGATTCCTTGTCTTCCAAGCTTTAATTTAATTCTTCCAGATTTGTAGCACATTTTTAGCATCATATGTCACCAAAAATGCCCATCCATTATGCTCCATACACATGCTATCAAATCCAAGTCCAAAACTGCTCCAAATTGCTCCTTTTGGCCATTTATTGTCATCTTCACCAATTGAACCTACAATAATACGAAAATAAACTGAATCACTATAATAAATGGAAATTAACTAAGTAAATGCAAAGAAATAAGATAACAAAGTCGCATAAATATGCTCCTATCAATTGGTCCTTGAGGGCCAAACTAATTTAAGGGCTAAAACAAACTTATTCATTTGACTAATCAACATATTAATCAATCATTGCCATAAACAATTAAACTATTTAATTGTCCTTACTCATCTTCATAATATCCTTCAATCATTACCTCACGCGGTATGCGATTCATTAGGTACCTTTTAGCGCGGCAGTGAGCAATTAGTACTCTTACTAATCGATTGTGAATCGAAACTTACTTTCAATTCTCCCTTTAGTGTTTATACATCTTCAGGGCTTCCATAAACTATTGGAACCAAATCTACACACCTCCATAATCGATGGTTGAGCACAAATCCATGTAGTTTGGAACAACTTGCAAAACAGTAAACAATCGTAAGTAAACCCTTAGTAGGGATGAGAAGTGTGCTGGCCAAAGGCTTTCTGACTGTCAAGTTAGTGAATGATTTAAGACTCAGGCAATGGGTAACAAAATTCAAGTGTATAGATTGCGTCACTATAGATGAACCCTAGATAGGTGTATTTATACCATGGGAAAGATAACTTTTTAGGATATAATCCTTGTTCTAAGCTGAGAGAATTTGAGAGGATATCTAGTAAGTAGATATTGCATCCTCTTAGGAGTCACCTGTGGTGCACGCCTATCCCTAGAGTGCAGGGACACTAGATTTATAGATTTGATTGAGTCCATATCCATATCAAATTGCGTGTCTTGAGGAATAAGCATGCTCATCTAGCGAAGTTGCTTGGGCTCCGCCTAATGCCCTGGAGTAGAATGATGGTGGCATCTTGCCTCATCTGATACAACTCCGCCTAGAGCAGGTGAGTTCATGACCGGACTTATGAGGTAGTAGTATTCCGATCAGCCATACTCGGCCTTGGAAAATCATGGTCCCACACAAATTATGAGTGACACCTCAAATGATTACCCAAGCTAATTCGACGAGGTTGAAGAACCTATTCAGTTTGGGATTACAAATACAATACAATATTTCTCTAATACAATACTCTTGATCACATTGTTTGGTTTGATAGTTTATTCATGTCTATTATCCAATGCAATTCTCTTGTCTATAGGATTACCTTGAGTATATTTGGAACAACTTCTTAAATCTTATTCATACTTTGGCTAAAAATTCTTAATTATTTCATAGAGTATTCTCCTTCAACGGTTTAAAGGTTAGAGATCCCTTGTTGCGCATTCACCTACCTTTATGGTTAAATGGCTTCACCCCAACTATGTCATGGACACCCTCTATTGAAGTGCCCTTAACATAGTTAAAGATCAAGGACCTAACCACAAGATAACTATGATGTTCTCATGAAAGTAACTTATTTAGGTCACATTCTGTTACCTACATATTCCTTTGACTTTATGTTTAAGCGTATAACATTTATATCAGACGGCTTCAAACAACAATCTTTGCCCTTATATTAAACTATTTAGTTTAACATGTGAAATGTTTATAAAGTATCATCATATGATTAGGTTTAGGACACATTTCCAACAATTCAAACCTGGGCTCGAAACTATTCGAGAGAATAATCGAAAGGACTGTCCATAAATCATCCGAGTGGTGGTTCTAAACTCCAACCTCGAGTACAATTATTTCCATCCTTAACTAGTATTTTAAGTCAAGTCACTTCTACTGCCATCTTATTTTAAGTCAACTCACTTCTGTTGCCATCTAGTGTGTAAGCAGGTCCGAATGAGGCATCTAGACTAGGATATCTTTAAGAGGAATTTTATTCCAGTGAAGCTCCAATATGTGAAAATGCCTAAGTCAAGTCGGCTAAATATAGTCTGATCGGAAACGCTTAAGTCCAACATATAGGATCTGACCAAAGGATTCCAAAGGTGTTTCCGATGTACATGCAAGCGACCAAGTCCCTAACGAACTTTCGTTTAAAATTCACCAGGGATTGACGTGAGATTCGAACTTAGAATGAAGCCTCTTCTTGGTGACATATTGGGACTATAAAATCCTCAGACCCAGAATGGAGCAAGGTGAAAGAACAAATAGGCACAAAAGTCAAGCTTAAATGAGGAACCTCGCACTTACACTTAGAGTAATCTTTTGTAAGTGTTTGCAAACTCATACTCAGTGAACAAGATAACTCAAACATATCAGACTGACAATAAAATCTAACGACCATTCCATGTACGACTTGTCCATTCCTCATCTTAATCCGACCAATGCATTAAAGCAAGTTCAAAGCAAAATATTTTTCATGGGTTTTAGACCTAGTGGCGGAGTAGGGTGGTACTCCAATTATCGCATTGAAAATCTTTCAAAGCACTACGTTTGGGAGATAATATTTTTCTAAATTGATGTCATCGAAGGGACTTAGAGCTCTGTCCTAGGCCCATAAGTTCATTCCTGTTTCGCTTTGTTACTCATTACTTTGAAGTTCATTCCTGATTCTCATATTAAATTATATTTCGTGACAAGGAAGCAAATGATGAAAAGTTCTAAGTATTCTACTTTAACAGGCTTAAAAATTTAAGTATAACTACTTTATTAAAAAGATATGCAAGGAGATTTGATCAAATAAACATAAATAGCCAAAGTCTCGTGACCAAGGAGAAGTGTTCAATTTTGGAAGGGACAAACCTCTTTCCTGGCTAAAAATTGTTTAAGGACATTGAAAACTAAAAACTACAACTAATCATCAGAAGTGGTTTCGAACTAATAACCTTACCTTTGTCTGTGACAGAAAAATCCTTAGAGATAGCTTAAGAGTTGGTCGGATGAATCGTTGTAGACTCTTCCTCAGAGTCGGCACTAGATCTGGTTCCTTTGGACTCCTTAAGCTCTAGGACTTCATCCGACATGCTAAGTGGAATAGGAAATTTGGTTTTTTTTTAGCTCCACCATCTTGCAGTAAACATCCCAGCCATCGTGATGGTCCCATCTAACAATATTAGTGACGTAACCCCAGTCATAGCCTTCAACGTATTTCAACTCAAAAACCTCTTCAAAGGATGCACGGATATCCACTAGCTCCACCTCATTCACATCCCTTGCTTGCTAAAAGGCTTCAACATGGACCTCTTCCTTTAGCTCTGCTTCTAGTTGAAGTATTTTCAAAAGAATGGCACGATCCGCATCCCATGTACTCGGCTCTATAGCCATTGCCTGGTCTGCCTTATCTCAGCTCCTTAGCGCCTACTTTAGTTTTGCCTTGACCATGTCTACTATTTCCCTAAGGTCATCAACCTTGCTTTGATGATAACGCATCTTATCAATAAGGCTGTCCCACTCGATCTCCTAGGAGTGCTTCATCACTTGCTTGTCAGCACCTTCTACAGCTCTGTGTTCTTCTCTTATAATGACTTTTCAATTGGATTTTGCATCCAAGTTCACTTTTGTAAGCCGCATCCAACTTGCGAATCTTCTCAACATGACTAAGAGGTATTACCTCAGTCCACGCATTATCCTATTTTCATAAGTTTGTGGGAATGAATCAAAGATAAATGAAATCCACACAAATTCAATAGAGGGTGAAGAAGAACTTACTGCGTATCGACTCTAAAAATAGTTTTTAGTTAGGTTATTAGAGTGCGAACTCTCTTCGTTTGAAGTCAGAATGAGCGATGGCTACATAGATTAGAGCCTGGACATGCTCTATTTTGCAAAGACCATTACATTGGTGGGAAGTGCATGTCGATTCCAAGCCGGTATTAGAATTAGAGGATGTTGAACTCTATTTGCTGCTGCGGCAGAATAGATGGGTGGTTCGACGAGCATCGATCAGCTCTGGGTGGTGGTCCACGGGAATAACCTTAAAGGCTCTATCAATTAGCTCCGGTTGGCATAGCCCGATGTTTCTCACATCGTCATCACACTGAAGATTGACAGATGGAGCTTTTGAATCCCAGAAATGTTAGATTCCCAGTTGTCATCGACCACAAAGACATCCTTGTACCAGTCCTTGTCGTGCCGAGTCAGGTTAGTGATATAAGCTCCCCATTGAAGGCTTGGCCGCCACAAAAAAATAATGTCTCTGAACTCTTTCACATGTTGTACATCTTGCGAAATTAATGGATCCCAAGGTCTTCTCCATACCATTGATTTAGTAGATTGAAGCATGTGATAATGCCGAAGGAAGAATGAGCAACGTTGTAGCAATTCAAAATCTCCTTCAAGAGAACAGAAATAAGGAATTTCAATCCTAAGTCCAAGTACCAAGGATGGAGTCTACTACACAGACGCTCGAAATGTTGTGGCTAGTTTCCCACTAGGCTTTGCATTCATTTAGCAAATCTCGGCTATGATGCACGAAGGTTTTCTCTTCTTCTTTGTAGTTATTCAGAAAATCCTGACGGTGATGCACAAAGTGCTAGTCATAGTTAGCGGCAGGGGTAGGAAGAACACTGGCAGAAGAAATTTTCCATTTGACAGATGAGGAGGAAATTTCGAGCAAAGGAAAGTAGACGACTTGGTGAAAATTTTATAATAAAGGCAAGGGTTTGGAAGCTCTGAACAGTGGAGAAGGAAAAGAAGAAATCTAAATATATCTATAGAAGATATTTCAGAGTCATCTTAACATTGAATCTGGATAGTTCTGCCTCGAGATTAACGAATTCAACGGGCAAAATTAGTTAAAAACGTAAAAAGTAGTTCCTTGTTTCTTATGCACACACAACTAAGACATTCCTATCATTGCGACATTTATGGCACGATTTTCAAGAGTGCATGCCTAAATCTGGAATGTCTTAAGTTTTTTCATGGTATCAGAGCAAGTTGTCCACGTGTGAAGCCAAACGGGCACACGTACTTCACGTCACCCCGTTGTGTTGTACAAGTGTTAGGCTTGAAAATTCGCCACACCTGAGGGGGCGTATTGAGAATGAGTCTCACATTGATAAGAGGAGAGACCTTGCATGGACTTATAACAAGTTGAGGTACTCCTCATATTACCAATTGGTATTATGGTGGAACCTCAACTTTCTTCATGGTAAATACGGTTAGCAAATTTGTTAGTATTTGGTTAGAGTTGTTAGACTTTCTATTGTAAAAATAAAGTGTGTAATCTAAATGTAGTTGGCTAATGGGTTCTTGCCTATCACCTGTTCGATCTTATGCGTCAATGAAAGTTAGTGTTAGAATAAGTGATCTTGCATGCCAAGTGTTTGAGATCAACTATTTGATGGATTGCTCCAGTCAGAGATTTAAGAAAGGTTCTGTTTTCAGTCCTCTGTGATATATTTGGAGTTTGGGTATGATTCGATTCTGAATTCTTAGTTCAATTGATCCATGACCCATTCTTGGCTCAGGTTCCTGCCACTCCAATGGAGGAGACTGCTGTTCTTGAAATTAACGGGTCGCGACCAGGTCCAAAGTTGTTGTAGTCATAGTCCATCAATGGCTTCCCATCCTCATCAAGGTATGGATTGTCTTCATATCACATCTTACTCATTTGGGTAGCTGCTGCCATGTTGTTGGGTGAAATTGGAAGAGATCAGAGAGACATTGAGCTTCGGTGCCTTTGTCGGCTTCTTGGGTATATTTCTTCCTTGGTGTTGTTCGCATATCAGCTTTCTGAATTCTATTTTTTGTGACTTTGATCCGTGCTTTATTCTCTGGTGTGGAGGAAAGTTCAGAACTTTATGCAGTCCAAGTGTTTGATGAAATGCTCAGCTCAAGTTTGTTTGGTTTTTTTTTTTTTTTTTCTTTGTTTTTGGGAAGGTTATGTTTCCTCACTTTCTCTAAATTCTTTGAAGAATTGGAATGATTTCTTGCTGCAATTATTTATGTGGCTTGTGAATCATCTTTTCTAGGTTTCAAATTGTTTCTTCTTATATTGGAGTTCAATTTTGTGGTGAATTTTGGTATTGAATCATTCTTTTCAGTCAAGAATTCGTAGATGTCGAATTTTGGAAAATTGAAGGCCTTGTAGGCATTTAATTGTGAACTATAAGAGTTCTACAAAATGGTTCTAGTTGAATACCAAGATTTCTAAGGCAATATGTCGTGTCTGATATCTTTTCGGTGCTCATTGTCGTATGACTCAGAAAGTTTTGCAATATCCAATTCTTGTCTCTCTGCTTCACTAATATTCTGCAATTCTGTTGAGGAGTTTGTGGCAATATTTTCTCCTTATCACAGCCTATAATGTCAAGTCTAACCAACTCAGTTGTTAGTAGGTATCTACTGTAAGTCCGGTTATACGTGTCTTTGAAAAAGATGAAGTTTGAAGAAGTTGTTGACTTGATGGTAAATCCCACGAAGGGTAATCCCGTGTTATGGGTAGGTAAATCCCACGAAGGGTAATCATACATTGATGTTGACTTTATGTTGTTGAAATTGTGAAGGCCGATACCATTGTTAGAGAAGTTGTTTCTCATAAAATCCACAAAGTGCAATCCTGCGGTATTATAGTTAAGGCTAATGCCACACTATAGTTTGTTAATTTTCTGTTTTTGTAAACATTAAAGGCCGAAGCCAATGTTGAATGAGATTGTTGATAGTAAATCCCACGAAGGGTAATGCCATAAAAAGTTGTTATACCGGCATGAGGGTGTGCTACAACTACTTTGTAGAAGGTTGTTCTTGTGTGAAACTCATGATAGAGGTAGAGGAATACATGGTGTCTATCTGTAAGGCAATGGAAGAAATTTGGATTGTTTTCACATACGAAGGTTTTTGGTCAACAGCTACAAGAGGTCATGGGGTACACTTGTTTGATTTAAGGCTTTAGGAAAGCTAGGAGCTTCGATGATATGGTTTTAGTATTTTTTGGCATTACAGATGATAGGCCTTGTGGATGCTTACTCTCTGTCGTATGGTCGTGTACAGAAACTAAGGATGAGGATAGGGTGCTTTCTTGTTTGTAGCAGGCTAATCCAAAGTTGGTAACTCTAGTCAAAGTGCTACATATGTACAGATGTTTAGGTGTCATTTCAATGGTGGTTTTCCAAGTCTACAGTTTCAGTGCTACCATGTCTCAATACTTCCAATCTCAAACTGGGTTTCTCCAGTTGAGATTGAGGGGGAGTATTAAGGGTACAAGTCAGCAATACAGTTAGCAAGTTTGTTAGTATTTGGTTAGAGTTGTTAGGATTTCTATTATAAAAAACAGTGTGTAATCATCATTCTTTCATGTCAATATACAAGTCTCATATTTCTCTCTCTAAATTCTCTCTAGTTCATCTTTCTCAGTTACTCTTTCTTCTCCATTTTCTGTTCGATTCTCAAATATTTCAATGTAGTTAACAAGAATAAGGCCTATTTCGTTAATGTTCATGGAGTCTGAAAATCAACTAGCTAACAGATGTCTTAACTATAGCAGTCTCGAGCCGAGCATTTCATAACTCACTAATCTTGTTTAGTGAAATTTCCTTCCCGTAGAAAAATCATGACAACAAATTATTTCTCATGAAGGATTATAAAAGCATAGTCTTGTTGATGACGAGTTCATATCATTTTATTGTAGTTGGTTCATTGCCTCATGCAGCACCAAATCCATCACCACTTAAATTTAAAATATTATTGTATATCTCTAATATTTAGCAGAATTCTCTTTGTCGATCAAAAGAAGGTGAAAGACCATTCTAACCTATCAACAAAATTTAAAAATAAGAATCGAAATAAAAGTTATCATGAATATAGTGAATCACACAGAGATATGGCTGGCATGCCCAGATAATGAAGAGCTAGGGCTAGGGTTCCGAGAAGGGCGGTTAAGAGTTCATAATCAGACTTATGGGCAGATGAAGGGCAAAATGAGTCAATGATCAACAGCTGCAAGGGCTTTGACACATTTCTCTCTCCCTCTCTCTCCTCTCTCTCTCTCTCTCTCTTGTTACCAAGGAGAAGGAAATGAAAATGGGGCTGATCCAATTATCATATGGCGCTACTAACTCTTTGTAATTTGGTTCCAATTCCCTTGTGTGGTTCTTGAACTTGTAGAGATGCTAGTCGATCCATCGTGATGACACGATGCGGTCCCACATTGCTGGAAGAGGTATTACACGACTGCAATGTTTTTGGTTCTGCACTCTTGAACTGCACATGTGGAAAGGAGGCCAGTTCCTGAATGGACTTCTCAATTTGTTCGGCGTAAGCAACGACGTCACTTAGCAGCGAAGCAACGGTCACAGCTGGCACCATGTCTAGGAGGCGAACTTGATCTCCACCCACTCCTGCCGCTGCCGCTGAGCTAGTCCTAAACATGGATGTGAGGTTGTTGGCTGCAGCTCTTGATTTTGTGATGTGGGAGCTGGCAGCAGCGCATGGCACAGTCAATGTTTTGAGTGCCCATGCTAGCTCTTTCAGTGCTTTGCCTGATTCTGAACTCATCTTCATGCACAGCTCTTGAACTTTGTTGCTTTGGATGTTCAATGGTGTCTGTAAAAAGTTTTAACTTAATTAATGTCATCAAGCAAATTGATTAATTTGCACAATTTCATTTGATATATGTCGTGCAATAATATGAAAATTTGATTAGGTACAATGTATACCTGGATTTCAGAGTTGAGGTAGCCATTGAGAGTTTCAATCCGGTAGGCGCATTGCCGGGTTAAGTTTCCGATTTTGAGATAGTGCCTCCAAGGATGACGGTACCTAAACTTTCCATGTCTAGGCTCCCACCTTGCAAAATTGGCCTGCAAACATGAACGTATAGTTAGTATTGTTAGACATGATGTTTTACTAGACTGAATTAGAACCGTTGATTATGTAGAGTCACTTAGTAGGATAAAGCTTTATTGTTGTTGTTAGGTGTTTTAGGATACATACAGCCGACCCCACTTAATATTATTAGGCATTCTAGGATTCATACACCCGACCACTTAGTGGGATAAAGCTTTGTTGATGTTGTTGTTCATTATGTAGAATCACTTCTGAATGTGAGATTTTGGTTCACAGTCTCAAAACATAACGCATCATATATATAACAAAGATCACTATTTAGAGACTAACCTGAGTTTCTTCACTCTGTTTTGAATTGAGAACACTAGTATATCCTTGCAAATGTGCCCTATTAGATTCTCCATTGCCGGCTACTTTGAAGTATTCATCCCCAAAACCTGCAAATTTTCAATTTATTTCGACCTTGTGAGTTTTCGCGGCCACATTAATTAGAAATGAAAATTCCAGCAATGAAATATCGCATTCATCAAATAATGCACCTTCCAAGAAGCTCCCGAGCTTTTCAATGTTATTGGCAACTGAATTGTGCAGATCATCACCAGCCCATACCGGGCAAATGAAAATGCACACAAACACAGCTGTAAAGGCGCCTATGAGGATTGTCGACACCCTCTTGTGAGCCATTTCTAGTATCTCCTCTTCTCTGTATCCCGACACCGATATCAAACAGAATGTCAAGATAAAAATGAGCAGTCCATAGTCAAATCTCGCCTTCATCCGTGGAAAGAAGCGTATAAATGTCACCGATGCAGCTGCATACAATGTAACGTTCCATAAATTCCCAATTCATTAATTGGGAAAATTTGAAATAGGTCCAATTTTATAGACTACATTTTGAAATAGGTCCAATTTTTAGTGACTTTTGACTTTTGAAATAGGTCCAATTTTTAGTTACTTTGGACCCATTTCAAAAAACCCCTTCATAATTTTACTTATAATTTGATGATATAATTTATCGAACGAATACCCTATTTCCTTTTTTCTTTTTGTATATAGAAAATGAATACATATGTTTTTGTGATCAAATTTAGTAATTTTACCTAGTAGAAAGACGAAGATGCCAATGAGAATCGGATGACCTATTTCTCCAGAAATATTTGCCAGGTGATGAACACCAAATCCTAGAGCACCTGCTAGGAATGTAGCCATGATCCTGTTTAAACCTCTTCCTAATGTTGCTCCTGCATTATCAATTAAAATTGATTCGATTAGAATATCGAACGATTAGACTTCAGAATATCGCTCGAATAAGAAAAAAAGTTGCCCTATAAATTAGCATCTTCTTAATTGGAATTATGAATTAAACTCACAAACAAGAAATTAAATTCTTAGATAACTTAAAATGAAAGAAAAGTGATTTCCGCACTCTTCTTATGATTGAGGAAATCAAATGAGAATCATGCGACACAAACAAGGGAAGTGGTGTACAATGAGAAACTAGGAGTGTGAAAATTACTACCGGAACGAAATTTTCACAATGTGATAATGGTAAGCAAAAACGTACCTACTGAAAATTCGAAGACAACAACCACAGTTATAACAGCCCACATGGTAGTGTCACCAAGACCGTTATAGAAGGGCTGGACGTAATAGAGCAACGACACCAAAAGAACTGCTAATCCAACTTTAAGAGAATGAACAATCCTTCTGGGATCATCTTGTCCAAGCTTCTTTAATTTTATTGGAAATTCCACCACCTTATTCATTACCTTCCCACACAAACCCATCGACCGACTGCCATTTTCTCCATCATTGCGATTGTTCCGATCACAAATTGTTGGAGATGCCATTTTTATATTTGTGTGCTTATGAGGATGAAGCACAACACTTTTCTGAGAGAGATTGACTGATTTTCTTGCGCTTTGGAAGGAAGTAGCTAGTTGTTCATATATAGTGAAACAAGATACGTATAAAGTGAGGACGAAGCTGCCTGGAAACCGAGATCAAGTGCGTCTTAGTGAAAATACAGTTTGAAATAAATACACTTTTTTTGTTTTGTTTTTTACAGTATGATATTCTGAACTCTCTCAGGCCATATTTACATTAGCCAACTGGCCGACTAGGCTAACTAACATACTATTTCTATAACCAACTGACCTAACATAGTACGAATAGGGAGATAGTTAACAAAAATAAGAACAAAAATGTGCATAAAGAGATTGCTAACTACCTTTTCATTTTACCTTCTCTTATCTTTCTTATTTTCACAATGTTTATATGATAAGTAAAACTTATCATTTTTCAATTTCATGCCTTCAAAAAACAATTCAAATTAAAAATCGTTAGCATGCTATTTTCATCGACATTAAGATAATTTAGTGCTTAATTAATGTGTAGCTATTAAAACCACATTTGCTGACCCTCTTTCTAGTATTATCAATCGGTGAAGTTCACATCTATTAAAAAGGTGGCAAGCAAAGTGGTCAACAAAAGTGGTCCAAATATCATTACTCTTTTTCCGATATAATGATATATTTACATTTAGGGGTTGAGACATTAAATTAGTATTGAACTTGTTATTCACGAGATCCAAAATATATAGAGTTTTTCTAATGAGTATTGTTTTGTATAAGGAAAAAACATATAGAGTTCTTCTATTTATTGGTTAATTGAGCATATCGCGAGAATTCACATCTCGATCAAACGGAACTGTGCACGATTCTCTCGTAAATCGCCTTCAGCAAGGTATGACATTCAGGGTCTGAAGAAATCTTTCTTCATAGATACAAGACATTCATTGTTGATCTAAAAAAGATCTTATCCTGTGGACGTTAGCGGACGTTTTTCATTCTTCAACCGATCCTTAGTAGTGTTTCCAAAGTCAACCTAACCGGTTACCTTTATGGACAGATAGTACTACGTGTGAAAGGAAGTACCGAATTTGTAAAAAGTTTGCACAGATAATATCCGTATTAAATAAGTATTGAATTGTTAGAGCTAGGTAAATGAACGTATTTGCAAGAGCTAGCTAAGCTAGTACACGAATAGGACTTCCAACATCACACGTCTCGATCTACATCCGTGAGACGAAAATATGTCCTGCTGTGACGGTGCTGTCTTTGCATGGACCACTAGCATACCAACCCAACACATGTTACAACATGATTTGTTTTCACTCTGCAAACACGAGTAGCCCTACCTACTTTATCATTTTCTTCTGTAATTTGCTTGAGGATGAGTGATTCGCAGCAGAAATCCTCATGGGGTCGATCAAAATTGGTGCACCACCTTTTGTTTGGGACCGTCGTTTTTCCAAGTACGAGACGTACTTAGATAGCTGGTCGGAAACAGCTGAGTTATTTATTACTAGCCTTCATGTACGTGCTTACACAAGTGCATAAGATATTTTTTGAATCACGATGTGCTACGCGCGACTCACACATTTTAAATGTATTTATATACGTAAATTGACAAAAGGGAAGTCAAATATTTGAAGTAAATAAATAATATTAGATCATGCTAGAAGAACCCCTCATAAACCAATTAAAGTAGCTGAATTCAGATAATAAAATCGATCTATATAGAATTTACAATAAGAATAAAGAAAATAATATTTAATGAACAATTTATTGAATCACATTATTGCTAGCCCATTATGAGGCTAAGTCCACCCCTTCCCCCTTAGTGTAGATAATATCGTTTGTTAAAAAAAAAAAAAAAAAAAAAACCTTTTTATAACCGGCATTACACGTTTCTTAAAATGTTTTGAACATGTTTAAAAATAGAGAAAATAATATTGAATGAACAACTGATTGAATCACATTATTGTCAGCCCATTGTGAGGCTAAGCCCACCCCTCCTCCTCATTAGTGTAAATAATATCGTTTGTTCACAAAAAAAAAATAATTCATTTGATAACTAATTTAATCACATTATTATCAACATGCGAAAGATCTTTTTTTTCTAACTGGTATTACATGCCTCTTAAGATGTTTTGAACATGTTTAAAAATAGAGAAATTGAATCACATTATTGCTAGCCTATTGTGAGGTACTAATTAAAAAATAAAAAAAATAAAAACACAAAAAATTAACTATATAAAAAACACTGTTAAAATGACAAAAATACCCCTACCTTCTTTGATCTGATGACCCGTCTCAAATTATTATATATTTTTCTCCTTGAGTGTGTAAAGTGACGAATATGCCCTCGTTGGCTTGGTGACGTGGATGCACATATGTAGTTTTAAATTATTTCCTTGCCTTTGTAATTAAATCGTACTAGACGTCATGAGCGCGTCAACGCGAGTTAGGGTCGAATCGGATTTCTAACGAAAATGTTACTGCGATTAAAGATCGAGATTGGGTAGAAATATAATTTTGGGTTGCCTATCACTTATTCACCAATCATTTTAGTCCCTATATTCTTGAGCCAATCAGATTTGGATTGTTTTGTTTTCCTTGGGCCAACTACAACCTAACTCTCTCCCTCTTCCTCACGGTAGCCCAATCAGGGCTTGTGATCATTTTCTTCTGACCAATCTTGTGCGCGCACACACATATACCCACACACGTACGCATCATTCTTCTCTCCCTCACCTTCTCGACCTTTCCTCATCCGTACACTGTGGCACCTATACATCTAACCATCATCAACTCGCATAGATCAAGCTTTTGAAGACCACCTTCGTGTTCCTTGCAAGCTTAGGAACCTAACCGTACCCTTAGTTCAAAGAACGGATCACGGGAACTCGAGAAACCATAACCTCTGGCGAGGTGAAGTTTGCTCCGTCATGATCCTGATGTGATTTCAAGGTTTTAAGGCTTAGTAAGGTACCCACTCAACTTTTCTAACATCTTAGAGCAATTTTGGAGTGGTTTGGGCGTCGAAATAGTCGAGTTCTTAAAGTTCTAGTTTTGGTTGGTTTTTCCAAGGATAGTTCTGACCGTTTTGCATTAGATTTTGGACCTCTAATAGGTATGGTTGTGTTCTACTCTTCAAGACCTTCAAATCCATATAAGTTTTATGGATTTTGGTTGAGAATTGAAGAGGATATTAAACTTTGAAATTTTTCCAGAAACCGACAACTGCAGACGGCGACCGGCGACAGATTCCGGCAAGGTACTGGAGAAGAAGAGGAATATTCCGTCAACTTTGACGGAATAGACGGACGGCGTCAGGTAACTTTGTTAGTATTGAACGGAATATTCTATTATTTTAACGGAATATTCCCTAATGCCGTTAGGGATTCCATCAGTGTGCTAGGCATGTGCCTGCGTGTGGTCGGTGCGTGAAGGCGTGTGTGGCATCCAACAATTATTCTAAAAATATGGGGTGTTCGTGTTGTCGAGTAGATCATTTTGGTATATTCAAATACCCCATTTAAGCAACGTATGAGAAGTTATTCCTCGGGTTTATCTTGCTACTTATCAGTGAGTGGTATATATATATATATATATATATATATATATATATATATCATGGTTTCCAGAACATTTTTTTAAATACCATGTCGAAAATGAGTTACATTTTAAGTATTTCATTATTATCAATCGTGAATTACATTGTTTGATGTTGCGGAGGCTCAAGTAAGCTTCAAGTGAGTATGTTGTGATGGTATTGGTTGCATTGCACATCGTTATGCATAAATGCATTTAAAGCTCATCATTGCTGCACCCTGTTGTTGGTGCTCCTGCTCGAGGTTAGGGCACAGTCCTTCATGTGATGCTCACCTTTCGCACCACACGCTCACCTTGGATCCAAGTTTGGTGCCAGCCCTGTCGTACGGACCATAATAGGTGGTTCTGACTCGTAGGTGACCCGCGATTATTAGCACAGCCTTCACGTGATCGTAGCACTTGAGTGTACATATTTACACCCAGCCCTGTCATACAAACCATAATAGGTGGTTCCGACTCGTGTGCTAGCGTATACTGATGAGCTATGAGTCCAGTCGTACAGGTTACATTAGGTGATTCCGATTGGCATATTACTTTATATTGATTTCACCTGGCTTACATCTTTTAGTGCGGAAACGTTATGACATGGCATATTTCAGTTTTTACTGGCCTTGTGCATTGGTATTTGTAACGTGATCGTAGCACTTGAGCGTACATATTTACACCCAACCTTGTTATACAGACCATAATAGGTGGTTCCAACTCGTGTGCTAATGTATACTGATGAGCTATAGGTCCAATCGTACAGGTCACATTAAGTGATTCTGACTGGCATATTACTTTATATTGATTTCACCTGGCTTACAACTTTTAGTGCTGAAACGTTATGACATGGCATATTTTAGTTTTTACTGGCCTTGTGCATTGGTATTCGTATGTGTATAAGTAGTATTATTTTCTGGAAACTATACAGGTTTTATAGTGAAGGTTATTATGTTCAGAAAAGATAAATGTGTTTTTAAACATTTTGCTTTTGCCCACTCACCCTTCTATTTTGCCCCCCTCCAGGTCCTAGGAAGCTGTACATCTTGGTGGCTCACAAGGACTTTTCGACGACTCTCACAATCTCCTAAATAAGTGTAGGGATCTTCTCCCTGTTTTGTATAATTAACACTTAGTTGGTTTGACTGCAATGTTGGATCGCCTATGCTCTGTATTTTTGTATTTGGTACTTGATCCCTTTCATGCACTTATTTTTATCACTAGTTAAATAAGCTTAGGTTAGTTTTTATTTATTCGCATTTACTTATTCTATCATCAGTTCTATTGCACACTTAGCTACGTCACCCTTACGTGACGGCCAACACGTCTCGACTTCGGTCAGGGTGGGTCAGTTTGGTATCAGAGTGCTAGGTTGGGCAGTCCTGTATTTTTGTTTAAGTCCTAATCATTTTGATCTGTTATGTCAAAACCATGCCGCCTCATAGAGAGCCACATACTTCATCTGAGTCTAATTTTCCAAATATTGGATAACTTGGTGAAGCTATTGCTAATGCTATTCAGTTTTCACTTCGTCCTCCTTAGAAGACCCCCTTGGAGACTGTATATAACTTGAAGCTAAATGATTTCTTTGGTAATGAGGGGCTCGAGGGAGGTGAGCATTGGCTCGACCATGTTAAGAAAACCTTTTGGGTGATGCAGCGACAGGGAAATATTTTAAAGGACAGATGGGTTGAGACACCCACGTGGTTCTTGCGTGTGGAGGCTGCATCATGGTAAAGACAGAAATCTTTCCAGATGTCAACGAAAGATGTCACAAATTGGGAGATTTTTAAGCATCTATTTCAGAAGAGATTTATACCCCCGGAGTATTTGGATCGTAAGAGGGAATAATTCTCGAATCTGAAGCAAGGGAAGAATTTTTCGAGTTTTACTTTGGGTTGAGGACTCCGAGAATGCTCCGGATGATAGTGATGAGGAGCAAGAAAAAGGTAATGTTCAGAAAAATAATAATAAAGATGAAGGGCAGTCATCTTACGGTCCTCGCAAAACACATAACTTTAAACGAAGTGGTACTAGTTCTGGTTTATCCAATGGTGGTTCAAGTTCTATTGCGCCATGGAGGGGCAGTCAGTCTTCATGAGGTTCTCGATTCCAAAGATAGAGAGATTCTAATAGTTATGGTGCTCCACTTTATTGAAGATGCAATAATCGGCATTTTGGGGAATGTAGACGAGGTAGCAGTTGATGTTTCACTTGTGGCTAGATGGGGCATCGGGTTAATCAG
Source organism: Pyrus communis (assembly GCF_041283825.1). Taxonomy (NCBI): domain Eukaryota; kingdom Viridiplantae; phylum Streptophyta; class Magnoliopsida; order Rosales; family Rosaceae; genus Pyrus; species Pyrus communis. Next base: position 17,402,750 of record NC_142567.1, read on the forward strand.
TGCTTGCAAAATCAGCAGAAACCCCTGCCTACTGCTCTACCACCAGCGGTTCCCCTTCAGCAAATTCAGGGGCCTCGTGGTTATACCCCGACGGGTTAAGATGGTGCTTACCACTATTAGGGGAATGTAGCTCCGTATTCTGGTAGAGCTTATCAGTATCTAGTTGATCTGTATTATGAGGGTGGTTATCCACCATATCAGGGGGTTATGCGCCGTATGCGCCATATCAGGGCAGTGGATCGCAATGGTATATTGAAGGACCATCCCAGAACCTTGATGTTACTTCTAGCAGTGCTGGTTCATCGAGGTAGCCTAATCAGCCTTGTTAGGGATAAGGTAATCAAGGAAATAGAAGTCATGGAGACCGGCAGCAGGCCCAGGGTCGTGTTCATCATATCACTCTACAAGATGCTCAGAGCCACCCTGATTTGATTATGGGTATGTTGAATATTCTTGGTCATTTTGCTAAAGTATTGATTGATTTAGGTCCTACACATTCTGTTATTTCTCATATGTTTTCTCAGAAAACTCAACCTTACCTCGCACCCCTCAGTTATGACTTAGAGTTTTCGATGCCTATAGGTGAGACATGTTATGTTAGCTGGGAGTATCAAGGATGTCCTGTTTTTGTTGAGGATACCATCGTGCCAGCTAATCTTGTTCCTCTGGATATTGTTGATTTTGATGTTATTTTGGGCATAGATTGGTTACATTACAATCGTGCCAAGTTGGATTGTTATGAGAATGTTGTCACTTTTCATCGGCCAGGCTTGCTTGTGGTCACTTTTGTTGGCGAGCGTTGCGGATTGAGACAGGATGTTATCTCGGCCTTGAGATCGAAGAGACTATTGAGGAAAGGATGTGAGAGCTACCTAACTCATATGGTGTTGAACGAGGATACTTTTACTCGAGTGGAGGATGTTCAAGTAGTTAGACACTTCCTTGATGTTTTTCCTGATGATTTACCTGGGCTACCACCAGACCGTGAGGTGGAATTCACTATAGATTTAATTCCAGGTATTAATCCTATTTCTTTCACCCCTTATAAAATGGCTCATACTGAATTAAGAGAATTGAAAACCTAATTACAAGAACTTGTGGATAAAGGTTTTATTCAGCCTAGTACTTCATCATGAGGAGCTACAGTATTGTTCGTGTGAAAGAAAAACACGGAACTCTGAGGTTGTGTATTGATTATCGACAGTTGAATCAGGTGACGATTAAAAACCGTTATCCGTTACCTCGCATTGATGACCTTTTTTATCAGCTTCGGGGTGCTTGTGTGTTTTCAAAGATTGATTTGAGATCTGGGTATTATCAGTTGAAGATCAAGCATGAAGATGTTTCGAAGACAACATTTTGAACTCGATATGGTAATTACATTTAATGAATTGGGTATTTTGCCCATACCTTGACATGTTTGTTATTGTCTTCATTGATGATATTTTGGTATATTCTAAATCTAAGGTGGAGCATACTAGACATGTCACTCTGGTTTTGAAGAAGTTGAGGGAGCATCAGCTGTATGCTAAATTTAGTAAATGTCAATTATGGTTGTATCAAGTGTCGTTCTTAGGACATGTGATTTTAGCTCAGGGTATTCTTGTGGACCCTTAGAAGGTAGCTGCAATAGAGAATTAGGAACAACCTCGTACTGTCATTGAAGTACGGAGTTTTCTGGGCCTAGCCAGTTATTATTGACGTTTTGTGAAAGATTTCTCAGTTATAGCCTTGCCATTAACGAGGTTGACCATGAAGGGAGTTAACTTTGAGTGGGATGATGATTGCGAGCGAAGTTTTTAGCAGCTGAAGTATTGCCTCACACATGCACCTGTTTTAGCACTTCTAGATGATAGTGGGAACGTTGAGATTTATAATGATGCTTCCTTGAATGGCTTGGGTTGTGTGTTGATGCAGCATGGCAGGGTGATTGCTTATGCCTTGCGACAATTAAAGCCCCACGAAATGAATTATCCTACTCATGATCTTGAGTTGGTGGCCATTGTTTTTGCTTTGAAGATATGGAGGCATTATCTTTATGGGGAAAAGTGTAAGATTTTTACATATCATAAAAGCCTCAAATATATTTTCACACAGAAATATCTTAATCTCCGACAACGGAGGTGGATAGAATTGCTTACTGATTACGACTGCACGATTGAGTATCGTCCCGGTCGTGCGAATGCAGTGGCAGATGCACTTAGTAGGAAATCACGCAGCTGAATTAATGCTCTACATGCATGTCGTATTCCTCTTCACACTGAATTGAGATCTATTGGAGTTGATTTAGAAGTGGAAGATCAGGAAGAAGCTTTACTTGCAAGTTTTCGAGTCAGACCAATCTTAATAGATCATGTGCTCGAGGCTCAAATGAATGATGCGGAATCTTAGGAGTTAATTTAGGCAGTTTCAGATCGAAAAAAGAAAGTTCTCAGGATTAGGAATTTTGATGGTATGCTGATGCAGGGTAACCGAATATACGTGCCTAATATCGAAGAATTAAAGAAAGATATTCTTGATGAGGTGCATGTTTCAGCATATGCAATGCATCCTGGAAGTACCAAGATGTATCACACTATTCGACCTTTCTATTATTGGCCTGGTATGAAAAGAGAGATTGCTGAATATATGAGTCGTTATGCTGTATGTAACAAGTTAAGGCAGAAAGGAAGAGACTTTTTGGGTTACTACAACCATTTCTCGTACCACAGTGGAAATGGGAATATATTACTTCTCGTACCACAATGGAAATGAAAAGATATTACTATGGATTTCGTGTACAAGTTACCTCGTACGCGGAATGGTTATGATGATATTTGGGTGATAGTGGATCGGCTCAGCAAGTCAGCACATTTCATAACTCGTTCGAGAAAATTATTCGTTGAATCAGTTGGCGGAACAACTTATTTCAGAGATTGTCAAGTACAATGGTGTTCCAGTTAGTATAATCTCTTATCGGAATCCCAGGTTCACCTCTAAATTTTGGGTAGCTTTCCAAGAAGCTTTCGGTTCAAGATTGCTTTATAGCACAACTGATCACCCTCAGATGGATGGACAATCTGAGAAAACCATTCAGATGCTAGAATATATGCTGAGATCCTCAGTTTTGCAAATCGGAGATGCTTGGCATAAGCATTTAGCTTTGACTGAGTTTGCTTATAATAACAGTTATCACTCTAGCATTGGCATGTCACATTTTGAGGCACTTTAAGGTAAATCATGTCGTACTCCGTTATGTTGTTTTGAAGTAGGCGAAAGAGTTCTAGTGGGCCTCGAGATTGTGGATGAGACTACACAGAATGTTCAAGTGATTAAAGCTAACCTGAAAGCGACCCAAGATTGACAAAAGAGTATCGCCGATAAACATGCCACTAACAGAGTATCTAAAGTTGGAGATTGGGTATTTCTAAAGTTATCTCCGCATAAAGGTGTGGTAAGGTTCGGTAAGAAAGGTCAGTTAAGTCCTTGGTATATTGGACCGTATCAGATCACCGAGCAAGTTGGTGAAGTTTCCTACAGGCTTGAACTACCTCTAGAGTTATCAAAGGTACATGACAATTTCCATGTGTCTATGCTTCGTCATTATGTCTCTGATCCATCGCACGTGATCCTTCCTCAACCACTAGAGATTAACCCAGATTTGACTTACGATGAGGAACCAGTGACGATCTTGAATTGAAAAGATAAGGTTCTTCAGAACAAGACCTTGTGCATGGTGAAAGTATTGTGGAGGAACCATTCGGTCAAGGAAGCCACCTGGGAAACTGAGGAGCGTATGCGAGACTTGTATCCACGTCTGTTTTATGATTATTAATATGTGTTGTTGTGTAGAAATTTCAAGGATGAAATTTTCTTAAGGGGCTAGACTATGACGACCCATCCCAAATTATTATATATTTTTCTCCCTGAGTGTGTAAAGTGACGAATATGCCCACGTTGGCTTAGTGACTTGGATGCACATATGTAGTTTGAAATTATTTCCTCGCCATTGTAATTAAATCGTACTTGACTTCACGAGCATGTCGATGTGAGTTAGGGTCGAATCAGATTTCTAACGAAAATGTTACGGCGATTAAAAATCGAGATTGGGTAGAAATATAATTTTGGGTTGCCCATCACTTATTCCCCAATCATTTTAGTCCCTATATTCTTGAGCCAATCAGATTTGGATTGTTTTGTTTTTCTTGGCCCAATTAGAACCTAACTTTCTCTCTTCCTCACGGCAGCCCAATTAGGGCTTGTGATCATTTTCTTCTGATCAATCCCATGCACACACACACATACACCCACACATGTATGCATCATTCTTCTTTCCCTCACCTTCTCGACCTTTCCTCGTCAGTACACCGTGGCACCCATACACCTAACCATCATTAACTCGCACGGATCAAGCATTTGAATACCACCTTCGTGTTCCTTGCAAACTTAGGAACCTAACTGTACCCTTAGTTCGGAGAACGGATCACGGAAACTCGAGAAACCATAACCTCTAGCGAGGTGAAGTTTGCTCCATCACGATCCTGATGTGATTTCAAGGTTTTAAGCCTTAGTAAGGTACCCACTCAACTTCTCTAACATCTTGGAGAAATTTTGGAGTGGTTTGGACATTGGAATAGTCAAGTTCTTGAAGTTCCAGTTTTGGTCGGTTTTTCCAAGGATAATTCTGACCGTTTTGAGTTAGATTTTGGACCTCTAATAGGTATGGTTGTGTTCTACTCTTCAAGACCTTCAAATCCATATAAGTTTCATGGATTTTGGTTGAGAATTGAAGAGGATATTAAACTTTGAAATTTTTCCAGAAAACAGCAAGTACAAACGACGACCTACGACGGATTCCGGCGAGTCACAGAAAAAGAAGAGGAATATTTCGTCAACTTTGATGGAATTTACTGACGGCGTCAGGTAACTCCGTTAGGATTTAAAGGAATATTCTACTATTTTAACGAAATATTCCCTAACGCCGTTAGGGATTCCGTCAGTTTGCCAGGCACGTGCCTTCGCGTGGCCATGCCTTGGCCGGCACGTGTAACATCCAAAAATTATTTTAAAAATATGGGGGTGTTCGTATTATCGAGTAGATCATTTTGGTATATTCAAACACCCCATTTGAGTAAAGTATGAGAAGTTATTCCTTGGGTTTATATATGTGCTTTAAAATCAACGAAAAATTAGTTATTTCGCATATAGGTGAAACGTACCTAAGGACGAGCATGGACAAGCAAGATTAGGGGCTACGATCCTGCTACTTATCAGTGAATGGGCATTTGCTTTCCATATATATATATATATATATCATGGTTTCTATAACATTTTTTTAAAATGATTTATGCTTTAAATGCCATTCCAAAAATGAGTTACATTTTAAGTATTTCATTATTATCAATTGTGAATTACATTTTTTGATGCTACAGAGGCTTAGGTAAGCTTCAGATGTGTATATTGTGATGGTATTGGTTAAATTGCACATCGTTATGAATAGATGCATTTAGAGCTCATCATTGTTGCACCCCGGTGTTAGTGCTCCCTCCCGAGGTTAGGGCACAGTCCTTAATGTCATGTTCACTTGCCGCACCGCACGCTCACCTTAGATCCAAGTTTGGTGATAGCCCTGTTGTACAGACCACAATAGGTTGTTCCAACTTGTAGGTGATCCGCGATTATTCGCACAGCCTTCATGTGATCGTAGCATTTGAGCGTACATATTTACACCCAGCACTGTCATACAAACCACAATAGGTGGTTTCGATTCGTGTGCTAGCATATATTGATGAGCTATGGGTCCAGTAGTACAAGTCACATTAGGTGACTCCAACTGGCATATTACTTTATATTGATTTCACCTGGCTTACATCTTTTAGTGTGAAAACGTTATGACATGGCATATTTCAGTTTTTACTGGCCTTGTGCATTGGTATTTGTATGTGTATACGTAATATTATTTTCTGGAAACTATACGAGTTTTATAGTGAGGGGTGATTATGTTCAGAAAAGATAAATGTGTTTTTAAACGTTTTCTTTTTGCCCACTCACCCTTCTGTTTTGCGCCCCTCCAGGTCCTAGGAGGCTGTACATCTTGGTGGCTTATGAGGACTTCTCAGTGATTCTGACGATCTACTAAATAAGTGTAGGGATCTTCTCCCTGTTTTGTATAATTAGCACTTAGTTGGTTTGGTAGCACTATTGGATTGCCTATGGTCTGAATACTTAGATTTGGTACTTGATCCCTTTCACGCACTTATTTTTATCACTAGTTAAATAAGCTTAGGTTAGTTTTTATTTATTTGCATTTACTTATTCTATCATCACTTCTATTGCGCACTTGGCTACGTCACCCTCACGTGACGGCCAGCACGTCTGACTTCTGTCGTGGTGTATCATTTGTTGCATTATTTTGGGATGCCTTTGAAGTTTTTTTGTCTTGGGGGCATTTTTGTCCTCATATTTTTGTTGAAGAAACACTATTCACCTTCACAACGTGCTACTCGTGACCTACACATTTTAAATGTATTTATATGCATAAATTGATAAAAAGAAAATCAAATATTTGACGTAAATGAATAATCTTAGATCACGCTAGAAGAATCATAAACTAATTAAAGCAGCTGAATCCACATAATAAAATCAGTCTCTATGTAATTTATATTAAGAATAGAGAAAATAATATTTAATAAACAATTAATTGAATCACATTATTACTAACCCATTGTGAGGCTAAGCTCACCCCATCACCCTTAGTGTAGATAATATCATTTGTTTAAAAAATAAAAATAATTTGACAACTAATTTAATCACATTATTATCAGCATGCGAAAGACTTTTTTGTAACTGGCATTACACGCCTCTTAAGATATTTTGAACATGTTTAAAAATAGAGAATTTGAATCACATTATTGCTAATCTATTGTGAGACACTAATTTTAAAAAACAAGTTGCACCAAAAAATAAATTATTAAAAAAAGCACTGTTAAAATGACGAAAATGCCCCAGCCTTATTTGATGCATTATTTTGGGATGTCTTTGAAGTTTTTTGTCTTGTGGACATTTTTATGCAAATATTTTTGTTGAAGTTTGGTGACATCAAAAACATTGTTTATCTTTTGTGTTGGCTTTATATATAAAATTTATTTATTGTATTGCGATAGTGACCCAGGCTGGTTATAGGATGCTACATATGCTCATAATTTTTTGATCCTATCTGTTATTCCAAACCCTAAAAAGAAATCGAATTATTTTGTTTGTGTGGGTTAAATGTTGCACACCTGTTCTTCGGGTAGGTGCTCATGGAGCATACACTATCGATATTGTTGATAATTGATAGAGATGGAATGTGAGCTTTCGATTTTGTCCTCACATGTGTTTTCTTTTTTGGAAAAATATTCAGATAAAACGGGGTCACAGACAAAAAGTTAAACATTATAGGTTAACAAACTAGTAAGTGAGTTTATCTTCACATTATTTTGTTTAATTAAATTGAAACATTATTGGTTAACAAACTTGTTTCAGGCAAGTTGTTCTTTCTTTTGATATTGTGGATTTTTAAATTTCTCTTGTTCGAAGTTGTGTGTTTTTTTTTATTGTCGACGCATATTGTTAATGACACACCCCGTCTCGAAGGAGGGCATGCTGGCCGTCACGTGAGAGTGACGTAACCATTTACACAGTTCGGAAGCTTTAAAATATACTGACTTCTAAGATGAAACACCCGAAGGTGAGTCCTTATTTGGTCCATTCTGTCAGAACACCGTTGAATTTCCTCGTAGTCACCACACCTTTGCAATTCTTGAACCTGGAGGGGCGCAAAACAAAGTTGAGTGGGTCAGCAAAACAATTCTTTTCCAAATCCAAACACTTCTCAAAACTTTGTAACCCCTCGCCGTAAAACAAGTATAATTTCCCAGAAAATAAACATATATACGTATGTACAAATATGCCAAACATGCTCCAAAATATGCCATTCATGCTCGAGAATATGACACATCAGAATCTCATAATAAATGTAAGTGCTCAAGCATAACTCATAACAATAACATATAATCTGGCAGCCGGGAGTCACCTAACGTGACCTGTACGGCTGCATATAGAGCTCCAATCTCAAACTCAATAACTGAATCTGCACACGAGTCGGAACCACCTAACGTGGTCTGTACGACAGGCTGGGTGTAATATATATATATATATATATGTATGCTCTAGTGCTACGATCACGTGAAGCTGGGCGATAAATCGCGGGTCACCTACAAGTCGGAACCACCTAATGTGGTCTGTACGACAGGCTTGCACCTAACTTGGATCCAAGGCGAGCATGCGGTGCTGGTGAACATACACGTGAAGGCTGTGCCCTGGCCTCAGGCGGGAGCACTAACACCGGGGGTGCAGATTATGAGCTCTCTAAACATCTCAAACTACTACTGCATAACAACATGAATGCCACTTACCTGGCACTTACCTGTGCGTCCACAGCACCAAATACACATATATAAATGTATGCCGCTACTAATGCATGTGATGATAGTATTTCAATCGTATTCCAAACGTATTTCATACGTATATCACATGTATTTCAAATGTAGCTTACCTGGGCCTCCTCAGCACCATGCAACAGTATGCATAATTATGGTAATGCACATATTAAAATATGATGCATATATGACAGGATATTTAATTCGTATTTCTTTTAAAATACGTTTTCTGGGAAATACGTCAAACATACGTATATATATATATACTGAAAAATAACTGCCCACTCACTGATCACATCGACGTCTGGTAGATCCCTGAGCCTCCCCTAGATTGGTTACATTCTTCTTCTTTATAATTTTCACCTATACAAACAGTAACCAACTTGACGTTATTTAACGCACATACACCAAACATTCGTCCATAACTTTCTCATACGTTGCTCAATTTGGGTGTATGAATATACCACGGTGATCTACATGACGTCACGAACGCGTGACAATTTTCAGAACTCAATTTGGAGCTCTCACGCACCCCCACGCGCCCTGTTCACTCGCTGCCCACGCGCGCGTCTTCTTCCTCGCGTCGCCGGACTGGTTTCGCCGGCGGTTGGTGTTTTGCCAGAATTTCTGGGTAAACTTCAAAGTGTCATAACTTCTTCATTTCTTAACCATTTTCGACGTACTATATATCAAAATGAAGGTATCGACGAGACGAACACATCCATACCTGCCTTGACCCCTAACTCGCCATGGATTCGTCGGAAAAAGCCTCGAAAGCTCCGGCCAACTTTGACCACGATGATCCCGACGTCCAAACTTCTCCAACGAAGTACTCCGAGGCTCCTTGGGACCTCACTAAGACATCTACAAGCTTCAAAAGTCCAAAAACACGCTAGTTTAAGTTTGCATGAATAGTACCTAAATCGGACTACCTCGAATCGTCATGAAAACGAAGGATTTCTCACCTGAAAATGGTATGGTTGCACTCGTACGAGCTTCACGAGTCCAAAAATGCCCTTGGTTCCTTCGATCCCTCAAGATTTGGGTGATGTGTGTGTTGTCCGTACGTTTTCTGAAGGAAGAAGAAGAATGATGGAGGACTCAGGGAGAGAGAGAGAGAATGACAGAAAAGAGACAGAGGGAGAGGAAAACACGGGAGAGTGAGACGGGGTGTATGAGTGTGTGCGTGGTCCTACAACACCACACAACACAAAACTACACGTAAAGTAACGAACTAGGGGTAAAATTGTAATTTCAAATGTACTTTCGATATTTCCGGGACGGGATGTCACAGTTAACAATGTCAAGTAAATAGCACGATAGAAAACTAACCGGCCAATAAATTAGTCAAAAGTGATAACTAGCATACAACTACCCAAAGGAATATGACTAGCAATACGAAGTTAACTCACAATTCAATGGTCCACCGAAAAGTTAGAGGGTTTAAAGGGTGGAACTTCATAAGAATATCAATTTAACTGCATTACTGAATCATCACCAAAAAAGTTTTGGAACCTAAATCGTTTCTGGTTCCAAGGATCAAAGGCAGCAAGTGAAGCTTCAAGTAATGAGTTGCTGCATAATCAAAGAAGAAAGAAGAAGAACAAGGGTTTTGACTCTAACGGCTAGTTTTGGTTTAAAGTTTTTGTTTGTATAAATGAGGGACACGTGTACACTCCAGATTAGATCACTTAAAAACCTCAATGAAGAGCTAGGATTAAATCTGGAGAAGGGTAGGTGTAATTCATAGTACATGTTTGTCTCCTAGCACATTTAGAGATAAGTTTGTGAGTTGGCAATGTACCAAAACACTACAAACATTCCCTATATAAATCAAAACATGGCTGATGCATTTGCATAGCCTTGTAGCCCTCACAAACTTGCAACATTCCTTATCTCTCTAGTTCATTTCAGAACCCTAGAAAACTAATCAAATAGTGAATCAAAATATACAAAAGACAAATTTTGTCATGGCCTCAGAGCCTAGTTGCTGATCTTTCTTATTTCTGGGAGTTTTTGTGCATTTTGATATCTTTCGGAACATTCAGATGGTGTTTGAAACCCTAAGAATCAAATATTAAGCCTACAAATGAAAAGATTCAGTAGCAGTGAGCTAAAAGCTCCTATATTTGATGGGGAAAACTATGATTTTTGGAGGATAAGGATGACTACTATCTTCAAGTCTTATGACCTCTGGGATATGGTCCAGTATAGGTATGAGCGACCTGAGGTGGAGGTTAATGCTCTAGAGAAGGACCTCATAGAAAAACAGACTACAAATTTGAAGCAGAATCGAATGAATGATGGTAGAGCTCTTGGAATCATCTAATGAGTTATCTCAGATGTCATCTTTCCAAGAATAGCAAATGTAAAAACTGCAAAAGATGCTTGGGAGGTTTTACAATGAGAATACAAAGGGGACACCAAAGTAAGAAAGGTAAAAATTCAATCCCTTAGAAGAGATTTCGTATATACAAGAATAAGGGAAAATAAACTGTTGAAATACTACTTCTCTAAGCTATTTGATGTTATAAACCAAATGAAAACCTATGGTGAAGAACTACCAAATGAAGGAGTTGTTCAAAAGCTGTTGATTAGTTTAACTAAACCCCATGATTCAATAGTAAGTGTTATTGAAGAAACAAATGACACAGACACTCTCATAATGTAAGATGTGATGGCATCCTTGAGAGTCTTTAACCAAAGACTTGAAAGGCATGCTGACACTGCCACTAAGAGAGCTTTTCAATCTGTCAATATTGGTTCTAGTAGTCAAGCTGGTGTAAGCAAACAGAAACCACAGTGGAAAGGCAAGTTTAAGAAATTAGAAAGAAAGGGGTATCAAAAGTCTAAACCTAACTAAGGCAGCAACACCAGTGAGGGTTCTTAAACCAAACAGTTATGCAAGCACTGTGATAAATTCCATTTTGGGGAGTGCTGGTTCAAGGGTAAGCCTAAATGCCATAAATGCAACAAGTTTGGGCATCTTATGAGGGATTATAGATCAAACAATACGCAACAAGTAAACTGTGCAAATCAAGTGGAAGAATAAGCAAATGTGTTATGTGCATTTAGTGCTAAAGTTGAGAAAAACACTGAAGTATTGTACATTGATAGTGGCTGCAACAACCATATGACTGCACAAGATTCACTACTTACTGATATTAACACTGGTTTCAAAAGGAAAGTGAAAATGGGAAATGGGAATATTGTTAAAGCCATTGAAAGAGGAACTCTAGTTATTAAAACCAAGAAAGGGAGAAGATATATATGAGAAGTTATGCTAGTGCCTGGATTGGATGAAAGTCTACTCAATGTTAGTCAAATAATGGAGCATGGTTATTTCGTACTTTTTGGAGGAACTATGGTTGAGATATTTGATGACAGGTCCCTCTCAAACCTAGTAACTAGAGTGGAAGTGAAAAACAGAAGCTTCCCACATGTTCTAAGATATTTTGAAGAAGTGGCAAGGAAAGTGTGACAAGTTCAATGAAACTATGGCACAAAAGACTTAGTCACTTAAACATGACAAGTCTTCAAAATCTGCAAAAACATGAAATGGTGCAGGTATACCAGAATTAGATGACTACAGTCAAACCTATGAAAGGTGTGTGTTTGGAAAACACCACAGAGATCCATTTGAAGCTGGTAAAGCTTGGAGAGCAACTATGCCACTTGAATTAATTCACACTGATGTGTGAGGCAAACTACAACAATCAGTGGTAACATATATTTTCTAACCTTCATTGATGACTCCTCAATGATGTGTTGGGTGTATTTTATGAGGTTTAAATCAGAAGTGTTCACTATCTTCAAGAAGTTTAAAGCAATGGTGGAGTTGCAAAGTGAACATTAAATGAAGAAGATAAGGAGTGATAAGGGAGGAGAGTATACTTCACAAGAGTTCAATTCATTATGTGAAGATGTGGGATTGGATATGCAACCCACAGTGGCATACTCACCACAGCAAAATGGCATTGCAGAAAGGAAGAACATGGCTATAGTTGAAAGGGCTAAGTCAATGATGCATGAAAAGAATATGCCCTACTCTTTCTGGGGTGAAAGAGTGAACACTGCAGTGTATCTGCTAAATAGATGCCCTACCAAAGCACTATACAAGAAGACACCATTTGAGGTTTTCAGTGGAAGAAAACCATCTGTGAAGCATTTGAGGGTGTATGGCTCAGTGTGCTATGCTCATATACCTTTACAGCTAAGGCAAAATCTAGAGAAATCTAGTAACATATGTGTCTTTGTGGGTTATGGCACAAGTGAGAAAGGGTACAGGATCTTGAACCTATCTAGGGATATTATCTTTGATGAAGACTCTACATGGAATTGACAAACAAGTGTAGAAGAGAAAGAGATCTTACAACTTGATCTCAACAATAGGAAACAAGACAACCTATTAAGACCTCAACTAAAGAAGAAATCACTAAAAATAGTGAGACACACATGACTCCACAACAAACAAGCATGAGTCCACAATCCAACCATTCACAGACCATAACACCAAGCTCAATTGTAGCGAGATTGAGAAGTATGGAAGAAATACATGCCACTTGCAATTATTGTGTAGTGAAACCAAAGACTTATGAGGAAGCTGACAAGGATAAGTCCCAGAAGAAAGCAATGAAAGAAGAATTGCAAATGATAGAAAAGAATGACACTTGGGAATGGGTGCATAGACCAAGTGACAAGCTTGCGATTGGAGTGAAATGGGTTTAAAAAACCAAGTTGAATGTAGATGATTTTTTGCAAAAGAACAAAGCCAGATTAGTAGCTAAAAGCTACTCATAGAAACCTGGTGTAGACTTCAATGAAACATTTGCTCCAGTAGCAAGGTTAGACACTATAAGAACTTTGATTGACCTAGCAGTTAAAAGGGCTTAGAAGCTACATCAACTAGATGTGAAATTTTCATTTCTAAATGGAGTACTAGAAGAGGAGGTATGTGTGGAACAGCCTCAAGCGTTCACAAGTGATGAGTTCCCAAGAAAGGTGTATAAGCTAAAGAAGGCTTTATGGCCTAAAGCAAGCTCCAAGAGCTTGTTACAGTGAGATTGATTCTTACTTCACTAAGAAAGGTTTCCAAAAGAGTCCTAGTGAAGCTACACTCTACACTAAATCAGAAAACAACAACAAGACACTCATTGTATCAATCTATGTGGATGATGTTGTCTACACTGGAGATGATGAAGCTATGATTGCAAAATTCAAGGAAGAAATGATGAAGATGTATGAGATGACTGACCTAGGCCTTTTACATCATTTCCTTGGCATTGGGGTAATTCAAGAAGCAAGCAGCATTTTCATTCACTAGAAGAAATATGCTCAAACCTTGCTTGAAAAAATTTGGTTTGAAAGGCTACAAACCTGTGTTTATACCCCTAATTGCAAATGAAAAGCTCAAGAAGGATGATGGAAATGAATAAGTGGATTCAAACATTTACAAAGGCATTGTTGGGAGTCTATTGTATCTAACTGCAACAAGGTCTGATTTGATGTTCTTAGCAAGTCTACTCTTAAGATTTATGGAAAGTCCTACTAAGATCCACATGGGAACTGCTAAGAGAGTGCTGAGATATGTGCAAAGGACACTTGACTATGGAATCAAGTATGAAATGGGGAAGTCAACTATCCTAATTGGATTTTGTGACAGTGACTGGGGTGGCATTGAAGATGATTGCAGAAGTTCATAAGGTTATGCATTCACTTTTGCTTCAGGGATTTTCTCTTGGGCATCAGTGAAACAACAAAGTGTTGCACTGTCCACAGCTGAGGTAGAGTATGTGAGTGCCTCAGAGGCAATGCCTCAAGCCATCTGGCTAAGATTCATACTCAAAGATTTTGGGGAATTGCAGGTTGATGCCACACCACTTTTGTGTGACAACACCTCAGCCATCGCCGTGACTAAAAACCCAGTTTTTCATCAGAGAATAAAGGACATAAAGAGAAGATATCATTTCATCAGAGAAACATTGCAAGAGAATACAATCAAGCTGCATTATTGCAAGACAAAAGATCAAATTGCAGACATTTTCACAAAAGCTCTTCCAAAGGACATATTCAATTACCTGAGGGAATTGCTTGGTGTGACAACCCGAATCAATTTAGAGGGGAGTGTTGGAACTTAAATTGCTTCTGGTTCCAAGGATCGAATGCAGCAAGTGAAGCTCCAAGTAATGAGCTGCTGCACATCGAAGAAGAACAAGGGTTGTGACTCTAACAGCTAGTTTTTGTTTGTGTAAATGAGGGACACATGCACACTGCAGATTAGATCACTTAAAAATCCCAATGAAGGGCTAGGATTAAATTTGGAGAAGGGTAGGTGCAATTCATAGTACATGTTTGTCTCCTAGCACATTTGGATAGCTTTCACAAACCTGCAACATTCTCTATATAAATCAAAATATGGCTGATGCATTTGCATAGCTTTCACAAACCTGCAACATTCCTTATCTCTCTTGTTCATTTCAAATCCCTAGAAAACTAATCAAACAGTGAATCAAAACATACGAAAGAGACAAACTTTATCAAAAAGTACATAATGACCTGGGTACGACTAGGTGACTATATACATGTAATCCCAAAAAAAAAAAAAAAAAAAAAAACCCCAAGAAAATTTCAATATTAAGAGCAAATTACTAGGAGACTGTGTAGTAGTAGTAGTAGTAGTAGTAGTAATAATAATAATAATACAACCATCTAAGATTTCTACAAAGCATGAATAGTTTTAACAAATACGCTTTATAAAACTTGACCGTGATTTCTTCTTGGGTCTTCCGGAGCTCCCCCCTCATGTTGATTGGAAATGTGTGTGCTTCCCCAAAGATAAGCGTGGTCTATATAAGGCTGCGACCTGTTCTTCACTTTAATAAGGCAGTGTTGGATGAAAGCAATCAAGATTAGTGTGATTAATCCATAATTAATCACAAGGGGCAAGATCACTATAGGAGAATTATTGATGTTATCTGGAAAGTTGATGAGTCGATATTACGCTATATATTACCTTAATCTTAGTTTATTTTGGTTATTATTTTGGAATAATTTTGATACTTTAAATTGTATTTTCAATATAGGATTTCCGACTTTTTATGGGATAAAATGTGATCAAATGGATGAATTTTGGAATAATTCTAATTGGAGGATGTTCGGAATTCGCTTAGCTTGATTATATCAAAATATCAGATTTTTCCACGAAGCGGTTATTTTCTAGCGATAAAATAAAGAAACAATGCGCGGTATTGGAAAGTGACCTTTTAGGGCTTAATTGCAATGTTTGGACACCAAGATGACTTCCGATGGGTTTGTGGCATTCTGGTGAAGCGTTCAGCATAGTCTAAACTTTAAATCCAGCTATTTTGGGCCGGTTTTGGAGCAGATATGGGTCCAAAACGTGGCTGTGCAGATTTATTGCAGATTCTCTTAGTTAATTTGGGATTATGTTTCCTAGTTTATTTTAATTTATTTGGTTTCCTAATTTTATTCTAAAACCTTTTCTAGGTAGGGTTTTATTTTGTGGTAGTATAAATAAGGCTTTTTAGCCATTATGATTTTAGGAAGGAACGCTCTACTTTAGAGAGCCTTAAACAATTCAAGTTTATTTTCAAGATGTTGTCTTTCCATGTTCTTAATAATATTTTGTTTTATTATTGTTCATAACTAGTTTCTTTTGCTAGGGCAAGGCCACAAGCCTTAGCATGGATATGTAATCTTTATTCAATTGCTTATGATACTATGCATGTTTACTTTGAATTATTAATCATTGTGCTTAAACTGTCTTTATATCTTAATGCTTAGCTACGATTACGATGTTTAGATAAGTAATTGGATGCAATTCGGTCAGAATATCACCAGAGGATTGAGTAATGCTTCTTCTGATTGATAATTGTAATTCAACCAAAAGCTAATGTCACGCTCTTAGGGGTTGCATAGTTTTTCAAAGGGTTTTCACAAAACTTAATGAGTCTTGCATGTTCATGTTTGATCTGAATATCATAGATAAATTGCATGTTAGATATACGTTCTTGCTTGAATATCACGAGGAGAATATGCATTAGAAAAACCTAACCTTCTGAGTTGCATGTGTAATTCATAAGTAATTGGTAAAATTACATAAGATTGTTAAGGTGACCCTAGGCTTTCACAATTTGGTTTTCAAAACGTTTCCTTTTGGTTTTTTAATTTTTTTTATTTTGCTAATTTCTTTAATTTTAAATTCGTTTTTACTATTTTAGGTCATAAAATCAACATTTTCCCAAACCTTGTTTTAGATAATTAGTTAAGAACTAGTTTAAATACAAATTCTTCATTTAATCCCTCTGAAAAACGACCTTACTTAAGCCGTTTATACTATAATTGTCTTGTTCTCTTGCAAGTATTTTTAAGTGTTTTTATCTATAATTTTGCAGGTGGTAAAAATCCTATCAAGAAATTGACGCTGTTGCTGGGGATTGTTTTACATAATTTGTGACACGCCTTGATTTTAGATCAGGGTGTGTCAATTTGTGTTTATCTTATTCTTAGTTAATTATTTTTGTACATAACTTTTTATTTACTTTTTGATTTTATTTTTATTTTGGCAGCAGTGAGGCACGGCTGAATGGAAGCAGTGAGAAAGGCACAGTTGAAGCTAACAGTATCGAGAGTGTTTTGTTAAAACTTTTTTTATATAAAGCTTGTTTGGGTTCCCATCAGCACGTGTGGTCCGTGTGAAGAGGCTCAGGGCCTTATGTTGTTAGTTCTTTCTTTTCCATTGTTTTTCCAGAGACTCTGTTTCTTGCTCCATGTCGCCACTTTGAATCCTCCCCAGGTGCATTCTTTTCCTTCTTTTTGTTTATTTTCTGTTTTGTTTTGTTTTATTTTCTGTTTCTAATTGTCTTTTATTTTTCTTTTCTTTCATAATATTAGCTATTTTTTTTCTATTTTTTTTTGTCGGCCTAATTTGTTTCAGTTTATTTTTATCTTATTTTTCACACCTTGAGGACAAAGTGTGATCTAGGTTAGGGGTGCGAAATAAGAATTTTTAGATTTTTAATTTTTGATTCAATAAAAAAATTTCATTGTTTTTGAGTTAATATGCATAGTTTATTTTAAACGTTAGAACATATGGACATGGGGAAGATTAATTTTACAGTAGAGTATTTTCTATTTATCATTGCTTAAACACTAATTCATGAGTTATACTTCGAAAAATTGCACATTCACACCAACATGGTTTGTGGAGAGTGAGATTGAAGCAATTGTTTTTCGTCTAAGTGGATTTTAATTTTTGTTCCAAGTAAAATAAAGTTTAGTTATTGCTATAAATAAAGTTATAATTGTTCCATCCGAGACTTTGCTTAGTAACGGGTCAGTCTTGCTTGATCACAAGTGATTCTCACGTCAAACGGTAGTCTTGGCAAAGGGTAGGGTGGTTAGTTGGTTTCGTAGCCTTTTCAGCTCGAGTTAATAAGTCCTAAGGGATGTTCTACACCTAGTGCCCTAAAGCCTTAGTGGTTCGGGAGTCATTGACCTAAAGCTCGTTACATGGATTGGATCGAAAGCTTAATGGAACTGACATTGCACGACCACCGCTATTACTAAAAAAAGAAATAATAAAAAAGAGAAAATTCAGAAAGAAAAAAAATACACACACACACACACACACACACACATATATATCAAGTTAGTAAGTGTGAAGTATTAAATAAAAAGGATGAGTGGTAATAGTTTTAGTCGAATCGCTTAAACTGTGTTGGTTCACTTTTACACCAAAGAAAGTTCATGAATTCTTTTCTAATTGATTCTAAATGGCTTAGACTTTGTGGTGGGATTAGTTGGAACTTTTGAAAAGATGCTTTAATTTTTAACGTTTTCTATGGCTGGCAACTTGAAGGTGACAATTTGTCATAATTAAGTTTTGCTTAAGTTCGTAGTTTGTTGGTCTTAATTTTAATTTTTGAGTTTTGTTTTGCTTGAGGACAAGCAAAAAGCTAAATTTGGGGTATTTGATGAGTCAATATTATGCTATATATATTACTCTAATCTTAGTTTATTTTGGTTATTATTTTGGAAGAATTTTGATACTTTAAATTGTATTTTCAATATAGGATTTCCGAATTCCTCTGGGGGAAAACGTGATCAAATGAATGAATTTTGAAGTAATTCCAATTGGAGGATATTTGTGAGTCGCTTAGCTTGATGTATCAAAATATCAGATTTTTCCACCAAGCAGTTATTTTCTGGCGATGAAATAAAGAAGGAGTGTGCGGTGGTGGAAAGTGACGTTTTTGGGCTTAATTGCGATTTTTAGAGGCAAGATGACCTCCGATGGGTTCGTGACCTTCTGAAGAAGTGTTCTGCATATTCCAAACTTTAAATCCAACTATTTTGGGCCGGTTTTGGAGTAGATATGTGTCCAAAACATGGCTGTGCAGATTCATGGCAGATTCTCCTAGTTAACTTGGGATTATGTTTCTTGGTTTATTTTAATTTATTTGGTTTCCTAATTTTATTCTAAGACCTTTTCTAGGAAGGGTTTTATTTTGTAATAGTATAAATAAGCCAATAGGGTTTTAGGGAGGAGCGCACTACTTTAGAGAGCCTTAGACAATTCAAATTTATTTTCAAAGTGTTTCCTTTCCATGTTCTTAATAATATTTTGTTTTATAATTGTTCGTAACTAGTTTCTTTTGCTAGGGTGAGGCCACGAGCCTTAGCATGAATACTTAATCTTTATTCAATTGCTTATGATACTATGCATGTTTACTTTGAATTATTAATCATTGTGCCTAAACTGTCTTTATATCTTAATGCTTAGCTATCATTAGAATGTTTAGATAAGTAATTGGATGCGATTCAGTTAGAATATCACCGGAGGATTGAGTATTGCTTCTTATGATTGATAATTGTAATTTCACCTAAGGCGAATATCACGCTTTTAGGGGTTGCATGGTTTTTCAAAAGGTTTTCACAAAACTTAATGAGTCTTGCAATTTCACATTTGATCTAATTATCACAAATGGGTTGCATGTTAGATATATGTTCTTGCTTGAATATCATGAGGAGAATATGCATTTGAAAAACCTAACGTTCAGAGTTGTATGTGTAATTCATAAGTAATTGGTAAAATTACATAGGTTTATTCAGGTGACGGCGAAAGCCTAGGCTTTTACAATTTGGTTTTCAAAAAGTTTCCTTTTGGTTTTTTTATTTTGCTAATTTCTTTAATTGTTTTAATTTTAAATTTGTTTTTAATATTTTAGGTCATAAAATCAACATTTTCCAAAACCTTGTTTTAGATAATTCGTTAAGAATGAGTTTAAATACAAATTACTCATTCAATCTCTTTGGAAAACGACATTGCTTGAGCCATTTATATTACAACTGTCTTATTCTCTTGCAAGTATTTTTAAGTGTTTTTATCCTTACTTTTGCAAGTGATAAAAATCCTATCAAGAAATTTAATACGTTAAAAGGAAACTTTAAGAATGGTTTTTTTTTTTTAGAATATAAGGTTAAGGAGTCCCTCATCATATGTGTTTATCCTAAACATTGTTCCTGGGCATTGATTATTTGAGTGGATATCCTAAAATCTGGTAAGACAGGTCACACTATGTATGCACAAAGTTAGTGATACAAAGTGCAGGGACAGTCTCAGACCATTAACTGGGTTGGGTAAGACAACTGTGTAGTGCTTGATGGAGATTAATTTCACCGAACGCAAATAACCTAGAGTTGTTGCATGGCGTATTACATGTCAAGCAAGTAAATCTAAATTGCAATTATGCAGATTAATCCTTTGACTTGAGACATCATGATTGTCATATGGACAGGTTGGTGACTTCGTTATATGTATCATGCCCTAGGTCTACCAAGGTGCTACGTCCAGGTCATCCTCTTATCCGTAGTGGCATGTGAACGTAACAATGGATTTCTAGCTTTCTATGAATGAAAATAGAATACTCTACGACATGATGAAGGAATTCTTGGAAGGGTACCAAGTGTGATCGATAATAAATTCTTGGTAGCTTAACGATAGTATCATGTATGTACAAAAGCTCCCTCCCACCTTTCATCCGTGCCAAGAATATTGTTGAAGTCTCCTATTAGCAACGAAGGTTGGTTAGTTGAGTTATTAATATTGAGCTCAAGTAGATAACTGCATAATTGGGCTTGTCTACTTTTCTAGGGAACGTACTTAAATAACTAATACCGAACTTGATATCTTTGACAGGACACTGAATAAACCTTGAACTAAATGCAATAACATTAATATTAATATTCAGGTCATTCCAAAAGAGGCATAGCCCACCAACCTGCGCCTCACCATATGCAAAATAGACAATGTTACCACTTGCAAGAAATGGACTTTGAAATCCTCTTCAAACTAAACCTGGGTTCAGCTAAGCAAAAAACACCTTACTTAATTAAACTACTTAGAAATTTAGATTGTGAAGCAAAATCAGGCCTACCCCAGCCTCTGCAGTTCCAGACAAAGCACCTCATCAGCCTACATCTTCAATGTTGTAGCTTGTTCCGACACCTCCGTTACCATATTCTCTTATCATCTTCATGTTATTCACAAACTACACTAGAACGTGTTTGGCCACAAGTTTAAGAGAAAAGTTTGTGTTTGGTTACAGTGATTTGAGAAGGTATAAATATACAGGTGTTGCAATTTATTTGGCCACATGTTATGGTGAGTAAATTGGGTACTGACTAATCAGTACCCAAGTATTTTCCTAATTTCTTGGCCTTCAATTGGGTTCTTGGTAGTTGATAGACCTTTTGCATCCCTCTTACCGGATTCTGAAAGACAAAGTATGTATTGCTCGTTTACCGTTAAAAGATGTTTGATAGGTGCTTTATTTCTCATATTTGTATGTCAATTATCCCTAGGTTTTGTTGAAGGAATTGATTTTCAAAGGGCCTTATTACTTTCTTTTCCTTAATTTCAGTTAATCTGCTCGCTTAGGATATCTTTGGTGATAATTCAACTTTCCGGAGGAATTTTGATTCAAGGACAATTGGAGAAGAAAGCTAAGAGGCTGAGTATAGCAGTGTCCGAATGTCATCCCTATACGAACTACGCAACAGTGGAAGAATGGCTATTTGAAGGCTTTCCCGATTTTTTCCTAGTGGTGTGCGATAGATGCCTAGAAATATAAGATACAGAGCTACAATTTTTCTTTTTTTCCAGAATTTTTTAGAAGATAAATCGACCCCAAATCTTGCTTGGAAGATAGATGACGTGCTTCCCAAGCTTAGAAGGATTATTTCCTAGTTGGTATCATTAAATGTTTAGGAATTTTTTTTTTCTTCTTTTTTAATTTTAGGAGAGTTTTACCATTTTTTTTAAGGGTTTTCTAGTATAAATAAGGCGCCCTAAGCTCTCTCTGTATATCCCCACATCACGACATCACCATACCACCATATTACACCATTCACCATCCATCACAATTCATGTTAGAGAGCTTAGGGTCGTGGGTTGCCATGGATTCCGGGTTTTATCTTTCTTTTATTTTTATTTATATGTTTGATTAAGTTATTTTCTAAGGTCTATGATGAAACCATGACATGAATATTTGTGAAGTACTTTGTTAATTACTATTCGATTATATGACATGTTTTATTCTTAAGCTTTGTGCTAAATTTATTCTAGATTTGAATTTCGAAGGACTAATCACCTTCAGGAATTTTGCACCTAGATACTGGAATAAATCTAAGAGGATGACCAATCAATTAGGTTAGTGGAACTAAGATTAGGAAGAGTAGATAAACTAGTGAGGATGGCCAATGTCAAGCTAGTTCTACTTTGCTGACATGATTCTTCTACTCTTAACGGGGTTTTAGGTGATCGTATGCATAACCAATAGGATATAATTATCATGTAGAGATACACGAGTTGATGCCTGATCACGGATTAGTTTATACTTTAGAAAGAACAACGTTTAATATTGGCATGGTAATTGGATAAAAGTTGGCTATAGGAAAAAGAAATAGGATTGTTGCTAGTGGATTCATAACCTTAGGCTTCATTGTTTCTCAAATCATTCTTGTGTCGTGTGTTTATTTTAATTAATTATCTTTTACGTTTCTTGTTAATTTTAATTTTAATTAGTTATTCAATTCAATATATCCTTTGTTTGGTAAATTAAGCCTAGCGTGATTAAACGATTAAATTGGTATTAAAGTAATCCCGGTGGGATCGACGTCGTATCTGCATATCTTACTACAATTTATTTGTTTGCTTGCAAGTTTAATTTGTATTTTTTATTTTGTTTAGAGACGGATTAGGCGAGATTAGCTATTCGTCAACAGTTGTGTGCGAGGCACCAACCCTCTCTCCAAAGGGGAAAGGGCCGTTGCACCTAGAAAACCCCTACACATTCCCCCTCTACTAGATTTTATTAATACCATGAAGAAAAAAGGAAAAGGAAAACAGGAGGGGGGGGGGGGGGGAGCTAGGCTAATACCCGCTAAAAAAAAAATTAACGAAAACGATATGTTCTAGTTTAAGAATTCTTCAACTTCAGTCACTTGAAATTGATTTTCCACAACTCTGCTGCTCATATTTCATTGTCAGTATCCACCTCTACAACAACAATTTTGCTCTTCATGACTTCGAACACGATAATGGATAAGCCCGACACAACCTCTTCACAAGACGTGTCAGCAAAATTACGTACCAAGTCCCACCACCTAAAACTGCTATTCATTGCAACAAAATTAACAAAAGCATCCGCCAAACAATTCCCTTGCCTGAAAATATGCGACAAATGCAAGCACAAGCGAGCGATTTGCCAAGGAAACTTTAAGAAACCATGGAACATCCATGGAGCGAGCTGATAGAAGGATGATGACATGCATATAATCGGTCTCTAACCAAATGTTATGCCATTCATTATCCCATGCATTCTGAATTGCCTTGATCCACCCAACATGAAGCAGACGCCAAAACACAAGAACAAAACTAAGAACATCCAAAAAAAGGGATCAAATTCTTAACATGGAGAATATGGGAATCGATACACAACCAGTGAAAGAAGAAAAAGCAATGGAAGTTGATTCCCTCCAATGCTGTAAAAGATGACGTTGGGATGCGACAATACTAAAATTTTTGTTCTCAAACCTAATCTGGTTCCTTTCATGCCAAAGCCACCAAAAGAAATTGCAAATAACCAAGAACCAAAGTTTCCGAACAGACTTGGAGAAAGATGAGACCAAAGAACCATTAAAAATATCTTCAATGAATTGTTAAGGAGAATAAAGCTTGCCAAAAAGAATGAAAATCTATTTCCATAAAGCAACTGTTCGAGGACAATGCAGAGATGGTCCCAAGATTCCCCAGCATTGTGACAAAAAGTGCAATAAGAAGCTAAAGCCACACCTTGGCATTGCAACAAATCATCAGTCAACAATCTCCCTTGACAAGCTTTCCAAATTACATAATCCCAATATTCAGTCAAGAAGAAATTTATAATCTCCTTATTAATATTTTCTAAATTAAAGCTTCTTTTAATCTCGACACTCGTCAAGAAGAACATTGCTGAAATTTGACCTTTGGTGACTCATTAGTCCCGCCATCTATGTGAGAAAACAATATTCAATTTTGAGCTGCTGCGTCATTAGATTCCTTTTCTGGGCCTTTATAGCACAAGTGATAATTGAGGATTCGAACTTACAATCTTGAGTATAAAAGTGAACGCTCTTAATCACCTAATGTATATGAATAATTTAAATTTGGGAGAACCACCCAGACCTTGTCATGTTATATATAAACGTCTAGAATGGTGATAACTTGTTTTCTAAAGCACTGCTAGCATCCAAAATTTTAAGCCCCTTTTTGGGTTATATATAAACGTCTATGAATAATTTCTATAGGGTTTTGTTACTCTTCACCTATCTGTGAAGCTCTGTTTATTTCAAGCCCCTTTTTGGCTTCTCTTTTGCTAAAGCCACCATTTTATGGAACCTTTACTTTCACCCATTTGTTCTTATGGCACCACGAAATCTTGTCACTAGAGAAAGATGACTTTATTTCCTTTGATACAGTATTTTGTTTGTGGAACTTCCCTGACCCTTCCACTTATTATTTTTTTTCAAATAACAGACATAGAGTGAGGAAAGAGAAAGAGTTTGGTTGGGTGGCGGCAAGAATGAGAGGTAGTTATGGTTCAAAAAGATGGTCTCCTTAAAAAAAAAATTGTAGCTCAAAATTGATGATAATGTTTTTGATAGGTAGTGTAACTACACAGATATGTCATCAACAGATTTATTATTGGCTCGCCTAACAAGCTTTATCTTAAAAATAAAGGATTTTATTCAAAGCCTTGTTTTTTGTTTTGGACAAGAATATTGTCCTTATTGCTGTCCTAAGACTAGGTGTTCTTTGGACAAATAGTTACACATTTCAAATTTCAAGGACATTGGAAGATAATGCTAACAAATACCAAACAATCAAACAAATAAACAAATTTACAAGAGTGGGAATGAAATCAACACAATTGATATCAATTTCGATTAAAGCGGCATTTTGAACCTGAATTGGTAGTAGTCATTGTTCAACTTGATGCAGGTCCGGCGGGCTACTGTCTTCTTGGAGTAGTCATCATGGCAGGGTCCCAACCTGATAACAGGGAAGGGACTACTGCAAATATTGAAATCCTTATAAAAGTTTCATGTGGTCAGTCGAACATACAAAGAAGAAACCAGGGCGGAGAAAGTATAAAGGAAAAAGAAGGAGGACGTCTGTGCTAGAGCTCGCATTGGCAAGAGAAGGCAAGCGTCCTCAGACTCCAAACCATGTCTCACAACGGGTTACAATTCCGGTGTTCTTCTGGACTCAAGTCCAAAACCCGGATCACATTCATGTTATACTTTTACCTCATCAAACAACGACTTGAACTAGTGTCCAATTTAATTGTCATATCCATTCTAAGCTGGTTTACAAAACAGGCTTTAGAGTATTTCCAATGAAGATGTCAAAAAAATGTTAAACGTAGATGTATTATGTGGCAATGTTAAATTTCCTATTAATCCAACCCATATGTTTTTTATTCAAATAATATTTGTAGCACCCATTTAATGAAATAAATTAAAACTAATTTTCATGATGTAAGATTAATGCAATATTGGGACCCATATAAAAAGATGGCAGATATTCTCATGTGTCAAAATTGGAAAACAACAATTTGCATGTCAATCCACGTAGGACTGACATTTTGATTGTAGCTTTTTTCTACTTTTAAATCTCGTTGTGTGACATTACTTCTTGGATTTAACTCCTTAGTTGAAGATGCTCTTATAGTACTATTTTTCTTTAGGCAATACTAGATAGATTAAATTTGTAGACTAAATTTGCAAATTAATTGATGTGTAACCAATAAGTGTTGATTAATGTGATTATTCCTTATTAGTGATACATCATTTAATTTGCAAATTTAGTCTACAAAATCAATCTCCCTAGCATTACCCTTTTTCTTTTGATAAGATCTATACCACTAAATGATGGGTAATGCTAGGGAGCTAAAATTTGAAAACAAAATTTACAAATTAAATGATGTATCACCAATAAGAAATGAGCATATTTATCAACGTTTAAGCAATAATCCAATTGTCAACTTCCATATCATTTATTTTACAAAACTTTGTCTACAAATTTAGTCTCCTTAGCATTACCCCTAAATAATTGGGTACTCATTCTCAAGGTTCGAAGAAAATCTTCCATCCTCAAAATTTTGGCACATTTCTCATGCCAACATATAAAATATTGTGTAAAAAATCTGAGGTGGCGGAGAGTTCATGGAGAGTCCCACCTTAAGAGTCTCCTTAGAATTTCTCTACGCAGTAATAGGCAGGTGAAAAAAAATTAACTTATTCATAATCTACTTTAGATTAATGTCATTTATCTTTAGTTATAAGGTGAGTGTAAAAATAGGACAAGTAGGTAGGCACATAAATACTTAATAAAAATCAAAAGATAGGTTACTTTTATGAGAAACATGCTTTATACTTCAAGTTCGAATCATTCTTCCATACATAATCGCAAAAAGAATGTATACTTTGTGGAGGTGAACTGCGTTGAATACTGGTTTTTTGAGTGTTCATGTTTAATCTTGATTTTGTTCTTGACGCAGCGTGAGTGTAGAGGGTTACAAACGTATGCACTCGAAGAATCAAGTTACTAGAGTCCACCAAAGTTTGAGAGAAAATCCAAAAGGATAATTGATTAATTCTGAAATGATGATTAGAATAACAGTCATAAGGCTTAAATAGACTTAACTCGACCTTTGAGAAGCTCAAGGGAGTCTTAGGGAATGTAAAAGAAGTCTTGGGAAATGCAAAGAAGTGAATTGGACGTTAAATGAAAATTCTGATTTCTATTACAAACTTTAAAATGCGGTTTTGAAAGTCTAAATGACCTCGGATGGCTAAAATCCATTATACCTCACAGCATAGTAGTGAGTTTGAAACGACACATCGCACTCTTTTCAGAAATGTATCAAGTGCCCAAAATGGAGCTCTACGCCAAATCTGTAGATTCCCGTTACATCACTGTGTCTTCTTTTGTTCCATTTCGTCTTCAATCCAACTTGAATGTCTATTATACATCAGTCCCCTCCACTTCAGAAGAACTTGACCCCAAGTAATGGTCGGGATAGAAACCCTCGTCATCGCTGAATTCATGTAAATCATCAACATTGAAAATATTGGAGATTCCCATAGAAAGTCAATAACATAGGCATTGCCATTGATCCGCCAAGAACTTTGAATGGACTATATTTCCGTGGCTTCAGCTCGTTGTACGCTTCAGCAGGAGAACACTAACTTACTAAGAAAACCATTACCTAATCTCCCTCTTGAAACACTTTAATTCGCCAGTGTTTATCGGTTGCAGTTTGTACTTGGCATTAATCTGCTCAAGCATTTGTTTAACATCGCCACAAACTTCCACCACATATTCAACCATTTTTTCTGCAGCAACACTTAGTCCAAGACCTCTAGGCAGTTTCACCAAATCCACTACATAATTAGCGACAGCAGTGTAAACGATAGAAAATGGTGACTTACTGCATCATCCTATTGTTTTGGTTTTTCTCCACAGATACTGCGAACATATTACCAAGAGTCCTATTGGTGTCCTTCGTCTTCTCATCTGTTTGTGGATGGGCAACAGTACTTCGGTTCAAGGTTGTCTTAAACAGTTGCCAAAAGATAATCCAGAAATGGCTCAAGGACTTGGTGTCTAGATCAGAAGTTATAGACTTAGGTACTCCATGCTATCAAACAATCTCCTTGAAAACAATATTCATATGTTCAATGCATCACCGGTCGTTTTGCAAGCAATGAATTAGGCTATCTTGGAAAACATGTCAACCACAGTAAAACCCGAATCTACCCCTCTTTGCATACAGGGTAACCCGAGCACAAAGTCCATAGAAATATTCTGCAAAATGTCGTCGGAACAAACAGAGGCATGTAGAGACCAGTGTTTTGGACTTCTCCTTTAGACACCTGACAAGCATAATATTTTTTCACAATTGCTCCAACGTCCCATTTTAATTGTGGCAAAAAATATTTTTCCTCCTGGCCTGCAATTGCTTTATCATGACCCAGGTGACCGCTTAAACCTCCTCTATGCAAATCCCAAATAAGCTTTGTTTGTACCATACTTGACCAATCCCGAAACTACTAAGCACCGGTCAACAGCATACCGTCAAGGACCCACAAGACTTTTCCTCCAACCAGGAGGCCAATCACAACACGACACATGTCAGTATTAGAGGCCAATCATAGCGCGACACGTGTCGATATCAGAGGCCAATCACAACATGACACGTGTTAACGTCAGAACACAGCTAGAAACTCTCTTCTATAAAAGGGGATCATTCTCCCACAATAATCCCTAATGTCATTTGTACTAAACTATTCACTAGAACTCACTAAAAGAGAGCTTGAACCTATGTATTTGTGTAAACCCTTCACAACTAATGAGAACTCCTCAACTCCGTGGACGCAGCCGATCTGGGTGAATCACGTACATCTTGTGTTATTTGCTTCCCTGTCTCTTTTCACTTACATACTTATCCACACTAATGACCAGAGCAATCTAGCGAAGGTCATAAACTTCACACTTTCTGTTGTACCAAAGTCCTTGCCGATTTTGTGCATCAACATTTGGCGCCGTCTGTGGGAATCGCACTTATTCCTACTCTCTCCAACTTTGTCAAGCTGGTTTCCACCATTTGCACACTTTCTTTCGACCAGACACCCCTCTCCAACATGGGGAGTGAAAAGAGCCACAACACGCAAAACGACACCCCCCTCGCACTTAGTGCAAAGCAACGAAATAAGGAACGAAAGAGGTTTGCTCTTCAGGCTAAAGTTGATGAGCTAGAGGCTCAGAATAACAAGATAGCGATAAAGAATGAGATCCTTCAGGAGTAGTATGAGAAGCTCTTCAGAATGCTCCATGAAGATAGGCATACTCAAACACACGAACTCATCGCCCCCGGGGAAGTCAACCACCACCTCGGTGCCCCCCAACAAGGGGGATCACCTACCATCAACATGGATATCCTTAATGGGGAGCAAGTTACTCGTCAAAGTGTTGATCAACATGAGACCTCTCTTGACCCAGTTGCTTCAACCCGAAGCAGGAGAAGTAGAGGAATACACCTTTTTGCAGAAGGAGTAGAAGGATCAAAAGCCGTTTATCGCGACTGTCGGGACTTCCTGAGGCAACGTCGAGAGAACCCCATCCACATAAGCTCAAAGGTCAATGATCCAAGGGTTTCTGAAAGGTTCGGTCTTCTTCCATGCCCCAAGCCAATTGCCAATCTAGGGAATGAGCGACATGTCCTAAAGGAATATGAAGGTACGGAGGACTCAGGGGCATTTCGACAGGCTTGCCCTGGAAGTCAGTACGGTGAGTCCAAAGAAAAATCTCATGCCCTTAACCAAGCTTTCCTACTTCCAAGAGGACATGGAGACTTACAGAAGAAGGATCCAGCAATACCTGACTCCACTCAGGACCCCCTTATCCTACAACTCCTTGAAGAAGTAAACAAGTTAAAGGCCAAACGTCAGCCCGAAATACCTGACTATAACCAACCTAGGCTTGGCCCTCTTACAAGGAGGATCCTCAACACCCCCCTCCAAGCAAAGACAAAGCATAAGCTTGGCTTACAACTCTACACTAGAAGGGAGGACCCGATTGAACACCTTAACCTCTTTGAGTCCACCATGGCATACCGGATGCACACTGATGAAGAACGATGTCTTCTCTTCCCCTCTACCCTCTCTGGCGGAGCTCTGAATTGGTATTGCCGTCTTCCACTTGAGACAGTAGACTCATTTGAGGAACTGAGGAAACTATTTATCTCTCAACACATCTTCTAGACAGATCACTACAGCACGACGCCCTTCTTGTGGAACCGCACAATCCAGACGGAAGAGTCTAAGTCAAATCCAAGCTCGGCATCATTGATCTAATTGAAGAGATCGAGAAGCCTCAACAGCCTTTTGCTAGCACTGTTGTCGAAGAATAAAACTTCGCCATACCACATCTACTACTTTGTCAAACAGCAAAAGTATCCCATATCATCAGGATCGAACATACTCCAGGTTTGACGGACTTGTTTTGACCTTCAAATTCTGGAGTCGGCTCGCTCATTTAGAGGAAACCAGAAAACCCTCCAATCCAGTTCAAGAATACACCTGTGGAAAGTCAAGTACAATAAAGCGCGTGCCGATTCATCCGTCTTCTCCAAAAACAAGAGTACCTCATATCATCTCTCTTCCCTATTTCTTCTCTTTATCCTTATTGTTGAATGAGAGACAAGGAGAATGAGTACAATCAGCCGGAACCCAAGATCAACCTACCGATCTGAGACTGATTGCTTGGAACGCTGATTGCCTATCTTGTCTGTCACCTCCTTTGGCAGATCTCCTCGCTTAGAGACTTGGGGGATTCCTACTATATGGTTTGTATCACACTTGACCAAACCCGAAAATACAAGTAAGCATCTAATGAAAATGATACATTACCTTGTGCGTCAACGCCAACTAAAGATACCACTCATGAATGAAGGAAAAGTACTTCCAAGAGAAGATGCCACATCTACTTACAGGACAGAGAAGGCAAGTGAAGGCGACACCACACTTCGGTACTTGGAAGTTTTGTGATTACTCAATGGCTTGGATCTTGTAAGTCCCCAACCGAGGAGCTTCCCTCATTCGGGAACTTAGGGGAGCACTGTTTGTACCATACTTGACCAATCCCGAAACTACTAAGCACCGGTCAACATCATACCGTTAAGGACCCACAAGACTTTTCCTTCAACCAAGAGGCCAATCACAACACGACACATGTCTGTATCAGAGGCTAATCATAGCTCGACACGTGTCGATATCAAAGGCCAATCACAACACGACACGTGTCAATGTCAGAACAAAGCTAGAAACTCTCTTCTATAAAAGGGGATCATTCTCCCACAATAATCCCTAATGTCATTTGTACTAAACTATTCACTAGAACTCACTAAAATAGAGCTTGAACCTATGTATTTGTGTAAACCCTTCACACCTAAAGAGAACTCCTCTACTCAGTGGACGTAGCCAATCTGGGTGAACCACGTACATCTTGTGTTATTTGCTTCCCTGTCTCTATTCACTTACATACTTATCCACACTAATGACCAAAGCAATCTAGCGAAGGTCACAAACTTCACACTTTCTGTTGTACCAAAGTCCTTGCCAATTTTGTGCATCAACAAGCTTCTGCCGCAAGGAGGAGAAAGGAATACAAAATTGGTTGTCCTTGAACAGGAAACCTTCATTGAGGAAAAATAGCCTGCCATTGGCTTATAAATAACGCACTTCCTCTAGATTCTTTGAAAGTCATTATCAGATTCATACAATTCCTTCAAGCATTTGAACCCCACAATTTCTTATGAAAAAAGTTATCAACAAGGATGCTCGTCTAGTTAAGGCATTGACAACACGATTTTGAGCGTCAGATTTATGGTTGATATAAATTTCTGCAATAAAGTTACCTGTCTGATATGGATTTTATTAACATGTTTTTTATTGTTAATAAACTTTGAATCTTGATGATCCATGAACAATACAAATTCCTTCTAGATAAGTTAGTTCTCCTATTGCTTCAAAGCTCGAATAATTGCATAAAACTCATAATTGTAAGTGCTCCATTTCTAACAGGCTTCACTTAGTTTTTTAGAGAAGAAAGCTATAGGTTTTTTCTCCTAAGAAAAAATAGCACCTATTCTCACTCCACTAGTTTCGCAAAATAGCCAATAGCTAAGAGGTACAAAGTTTTTTTTTAATAAGGGCAAAGCTCTTTTCTTGTTCCTTTGCCCAACTGAACTTTCCTTTCTTCAGGCATTATGTGATAGATGCGGTGATGGTGCTATGTCATACAAACCTCCGATAAAAATAGCTAGGACATGAAAACTTTTTATGTCGGAGACTGACTTCAGAGTTGGCCAATCTAGGATGGCCTTGTTTTCTCATCGTCCACCTAAATTTCATCCTCACCAGCCATAAACCCCAAATTTAGCAATTTATTTGAACACAAAATGCATTTCTTCATATTCATATACAACTTATTTTCTTTCAACACACTCAAAACTTGCCTCAAATGCGTCAGATGTTCTTTTTGTATCCTTGCTATAGATTAAAATATCGTCAAAATAAACTACAAGAAAGAGGCTAATATTAAAAGGATGAAGAGTCTGATTCATAAGTCTCATGAAGATACTCGGTGTGTTAGATGTTGGAAATGTGCCCTAAAACCAATCATATGATGACACTTTACGGACATTTCACATGTTAAACTAATCTAGTTTAATATAAAGGGCAAAGATTATTGTTTTAAGCCATCTCATATAAATGTTATATGCTTAAACGATAAGTCCAAGGAATATGTAATTGGGAGAGTGTGATCTAAAGAAGTTAGATTCAAGAGACCATTCTCTTTCTTATACATATCCCAAACGTTACTGATCATAGGACTGTCAATTGGGCATTGACAATCCATCAAGATCAATACGTGCTATGTCTTCTCTTAGGGAGAGTGACTGGTCTCGAGTCATTGGTGTGACCAACACCAAGACAAGCATGTAGGCGCTCAATAGAGAATGAGTCCACTGAACACGATTAACGAGGAGTTCTCATACTCATGTCACATGAGAACTCATGGTTGGGATAATGCAAAGTAGTTCTTTGACTTGAGGCATCATAGTTGTTTTGTGGTTAGGTCCTTCATCTTTGACTATATCAAAGTCACTCCGTCAGAGGGTGTTCACAACATAGTTGGGGTTAAGCCACTTAGCCACGGAGGCAAGTGAATGCACAACAAGGGATCTCTAGCCTTCAAACTATTTGAGGGAGAATACTCTATAATATGATTAAGAATCTCTAGCCAGAGTATGAATGAGATTTAGGAAGTCGTTCCAAATCACATTCAAGGTAATCATATAAGTAAAAGAATCACATTGGATGATAGACATGAATAAACTATCAAACCAAACAATGTGGTCAAGAGTATTGTATTAGAGAAAGACCGTATTGCATTGTAATCCTAAGTTGAATAGGTTCTCCACCACTTCTGATTAGCTTGGGTAGCCATGACATACTGCTATGTGTCACTCATGGTTTGTCGAAGCCCTAAAGGTGAGCAAAGTATGTTTCAATTCACAATCAATTTGAAGAGTTATAATCGCCCACTGCCTCGCTAAAAGGAACCTAATAGATCATACACCGAGTAAAGTAGAGATTGAAGAAACAATGGAGTTGAGTAAGGATAATTAAATGGTTTAATTATTTATGGCTAGGATTGATTAATATGTTAATTAATCAAACAAATAAGTTCGTTATAGACCTCGGGTTAGTTTTGGGCCTCAAGGCCCAATGGGATTTGAATGTCAAGTCTAATAACTCAAGTTGTATGACAACTTGAAAACACAAAGGGCTTCAAAGCCCAATTAACCTACAATGGCCGGCCATATTGGTGAGGGTAGCAAACTTGTATTAATTGCAAGTTTGCCACTCCATTGTGAGGTGGTATAAAAGGAAC
Organism: Pyrus communis; assembly: GCF_041283825.1. NCBI lineage: Eukaryota > Viridiplantae > Streptophyta > Magnoliopsida > Rosales > Rosaceae > Pyrus > Pyrus communis. Next base: position 17,436,296 of record NC_142567.1, read on the forward strand.
TTTATAGCCATTTCATGATTAGGGTTTTCTTTGAGGAAATTGGAGAGAACACAAGCTATCATTTTCTCTCTAAGAGGCCAGCCACCCTAGGGGAAAATAGCTAGCAATCTTACTTCCTCTAGGTCACTCATCTCTTCATCAATGCTCTCCTTGGTGTGGAGACTTAGAGATTCTCTATTTTGGAAACTTGGAGAATCCATTCATCCATCCTCCTTCAAGAAATCCATAGAGCTAAGTAAGGAATGAAGGCCATCTCCCTTGGGTGATTAGCCTTTGCTTATGCAAAGAGGAATCAACAAGGGTATAAGATTGCTCAAGTCACTTTGTTTTGAGTTGAGTCTTGGTTCACCATAACCACTAGGCCTTGAATTTCATGGGTAAAGTTTTGTTTTTGAATGCATACAAGCATGATTCCACCTTTAATTGTTAATTGCATGTTGTAGATGTTGCTCAAACGAACTAGTTTTCACAAATATCTCCTTCAAGTGGTATCAAGAGCCTAGGTCTAGTAGTTGGTGAATCCTTTTGGGTTTTGTAGCTCATAGTCTTTGATTTGAATGTTGTAATTGTTACAAGCTTTATTCTTGCTTCTTTGAAGGTAAATTTTGTTAGAAAAGTTGTCATCTCAAATGTTGTAGATGTAGTTCATACGAGCATGAATTTTGGAGCTAAAATTTGGTGCCATGTTTATGGGGAAATTTGGCCAAATCCAAAGGGTGGATTTTTGGGTTCATGTTTGTCTTGTTAAAAGTGTTTTAAAGTGACATTAGGAACCCCTAAGTACCCTAGTATGGTAATACGTTATTTCCCTTAAGTTCGTGAGTTTTTGGGGTGCCTTTGGGTGAAAAATGTTCATGGAGCTCTTATGGGTTTTCATGGATGTTCTTCATTGTTCTTGTTATATTCTTGCCCAGAACGAAAAGGTTTGGTGTTTTGATTCAATGTGTTTGTTGTTTTTCATAAAGTTTTGGTTTGTTATTGATTAGTGATGGATGATTTGTGTTTTATTATTTGATAAATGCTACACCTTACATATATCTTTCAACCCATACCAATCAAACTTTTCAACCATGCCAATCAACTTTTCAACCCATACCTTTCACTTATTCAACACACCTTAAGATTTTGAATTTTCAACAAAAACCAACCACCACTCTCACCTGCCAAAACCAGCCACCCCTATAATGGGGGTACTTTTGGGGCTTTTATGCAAGTACATAAAGTTTTGATACTTTTGTGTATTTGTACTTTGACCTGAAAATTACGTTTTTACGTTAAGGCCTAAAATCACTAAAGGACAAATTGTTTTGCTCCTTTAATGAAGTTTTTGCATTTGTTGAAATTTTTGGGTTCTAGTTGTAATTACATGAAGTAGTGGACTTTTGTGTTTTTACAAAGTGACCTCAAAAGTTTGTGTTTGGCAATATAGCCCAAAAGTTGAGGTTATTGCATTTTGGCCCAAATTAGTTGAGAACAAAATAGTTTTGCATCTTTAAATGAGAATTGGATTTTCATTTTATTTAGCTCCATCTAAATCAATTCTATGGATACAAAAACCAAATGACAATGTTGCATTCAAGTTTAATTAGTTAAAGCTTTAATTAATTAAAGAAAGGGTGATTATGAACCTAAGCCTACGATAATTGAGCTATGTGAAAGGCCATCTCTCAAATTGTTTGAACCATGGGAATGTGTAGATTAGATTTTGGTTGTAATTTTATATGATCAAATGTTATAAAACAGCATAAGCTCTTCTTTACTTTGAAGTACTCCTTTCTTGTTATATTTGATATGCATGAAATTGGAGTAGTAGGGTCCAACACCCAATAAGAAAACACGCCTTAATGTGATTAAACGTGTAACTAAAATCAATCATCATTCCTAGACCGAGATCCAACACTAGGCTCGTGTTGGATCAAATCAAAGGTTCATAGTCATCCTAAGGCCCTAAGGCAACTATATTGTCCATCAATGCATGCAAAGCTCATGTTAGTAGTACCATATATTCTTGCTTTAAAACCCGTTTAACAAGCATAGTGGGAGTATCATATACTACTAAATCAATCACATGGACCAATAGTTGTAATAGGACCCAATTGTTTTAATAAGATTAAAAAGAATGCTTATATGTGATGAGACCTAAAACCCTCAACCAAATCATTATTAAGTTGACAAGCGTGAAAGTGCTTTGAACACTTTTTCATGGCCTTCCACCGTGGTAGGCTCCAAGCGTACTCTCTCATTATTATTGATGATAGCCAACATCATATCATTGTGAGGTGGGCTTGGTAATAGTGAGTCTCCCATACCCTACTAAGAGTTTCCTCCAAAACTCTTCAATTTCGATGAGGGATATGGAATTTGCCAAAAATAGTGGGTGGTGCTATTTGATTTAAAGACCCAGATCAAATGGCTTAAAATCAATCAATTTATATTCGTTATGTATTTTTTAACCGATATATTTGTAAACGCTATCCGAAACTTGACAAAGAAAAGCCGAAGGCTTTAGTTTCCGGACTTGGTACTGCAATCCCATAAATTGTCTTGAATGGAATGTATATGTACCTAAGTAGTCTCATCCTTACAATCTTCCTATTGATAATGTACCATTGGAAGAACATGTTAGATAAGTCTATCATAAAGAGGACAACACAAACAACCAATGCTTATTCCTATGTTTTATGAACAAAGGAACTTATGAAGATAAGCACAAGGGCATGGACACATTATGTGCCATGATTCTTCACTTACAAATTGTTGTATGAAGAAATAAGAGTTTCCTTGAACAATTCTTGAAAGTTTGTAATTATGTTTAGAACATAATGGTTGATTGACAAAAATAGTCCATCAACATGGACTTATGATGATTTTAAATCATTGAGTATTGAAGTGTTAAACCAGTTCAAGAGACGAAAACTAGGCAAGGACTTCACCTTTGTGTCCCTATCCACATGGTTCACTAAGTTTATTGTAAACTATATAGTGAACATTAACCGCACACTCTCCAAATTGTTTGATGTGTATAAACACAATTGAAATAAGTTTCAAGAGAGATAGTAGGAGTTTAGGCACCATGACTATTTTAGTCAAAGGAGAAGACAAATGCAGAAGGTGAAATAACTCCAAGGGAACAAACTTTCTTTATGAAAGGATGGACATTGGAAGGGGTATTTGCAAGAAATGCCTTGCAAGTGTCAAGAACACACCTTTCGAAGGTGTTGTAAATTGTTATTGAATAAGTTCAAAACAGTTGGTTCTTCTACTTGAATTCTTGATTCTGTATTATTAACTATGTTTTACAATAGTTGTAAAAGTGTGGCTATTAAGAAGTAGAAGATTAATAAGAGAAGAGAAACTATTTCACTTTCGGAATGTGAATAAAATATAGATCTCTGCAAAAGCAGATAATACTTACTTCCTCATATGAACTACCAAAGAAATTGGAAAACCAAAGATTGTCTTTACATTCCAATTTGAATAAGGAACTTAATTCCGTCACTATAAGAGATGGATGAATGTTTTGTTTAACAAAAGGTTTCAAAGAATTCAAGAATGTAAGTTGATGAATAAGACGTCTAAAGTATTTATCTCCTTAGATTTGATCCAAGGAAAAAATAACATTGTAGAAGAGTTTCCTTGAAAGATATCAAGGAAAGTAGCATCATAAGATAATGGATTTCTCCATTGGGAGAAGAATGAACTCGAATAAGATTTAGTTCGTTGGATGTTATCAATCACCCATGTATAGGATATATACTTCTAAAACAAAATGATTGTCAATTAGAAGATCTTCCAAAATTTTCATGACTCAATAGGATGTAGTTGGAAAGAAAGACAAGTCTTAAGTGTGTGAAGATTTGAGGTTGTGTGCTAATAAGCAATATTTGTTTGAGAACAATCTTGTGTGATATCCTTATATTAACCTTTGGATATCACTTCTACAAACCAACCAACAAATGTTGTTTGTTGGGTAGTTCATTGTAATCCTACACTAGGATTTGCCTAAGATAGAGTAAATGAACGAGAGATAGAACTCAAAGAATGGGTTCTTTGAGAGACAAGATAAAAATAAACAAATATAACAACCTAGTTCCTACACCACAAGCTCCAAGGTAGTCGAGAAGGATTTATAAACCGTCTCAGTTGAATGGTTTATGACTATTTCATAAAGTTATACCTCTTAATTCGAAAGAAATAAGAATGAAAATCCTTATGACTACATTGAGTGTATATATAACATATACTCAAATAAATGGTATAGTACCATTTGACCTGAAATAATGAAACATGCATAGCTAAATGGTAGCTTAAGGTGATTACAATCAACGAGATTGGTTGACCTAGAAGAAACCATCGTTGATGTAGTCTTGGTTTCAATTAATTTGAAGATTGATAGCTACAACTAAATGGTGATTCAATGTTTGGACATAATATGGGTTTCTGAAACCATTATCAAGATAGTCTTGATAATATATGTCTAAAACTAGGAATCACAAGATGTGTAAGTTGTAGAGATCCATCCATAATGAATCTTAGCAAGCTAGAGGGAGCCATAAGTGTCTTATGAGAGAAAGATAAAATCGTTTGATTTCTCATAAGGATGTAAATGAATCTTTTGTTTACTAGGCTTACAAAAGATTAGTAGGAGTTAACAATATTCCTAAATTTGAACATATATATGATATATTAATTTTAGAAATGAAAGGAATTCTTTTTCGTTAAAGTTATGACTTTAAACATTCTATAATGATAGAATGTCTATGGGAAACATAGTCTATATACATGGGATGGAAATCTATAGTGATAGATTTCAAGATATAATTGGATCATCTCAATCCCTATTGATAGACGATAGATGTAAGAAGTTTCTCGAATGATAAACTTCAAATGAAAGGACAATTTCAGTCAAACTGGGAGTTATTCTTCTAAAAGGGAATGTACCATTTTGATTCCCAAAGAAGCATAAAGCATAAATAGAATCCTTTATGCATACACAGAAAGGTGATTTACTTATTTCATATTGTATGAAAAACATTGATATGAGTTGTGCCAAGATCGGTACAAGATGATATTAGTGCAAGCCCAGGATCAGAACCATGGCAACTGTCAAGTGAGTCCTTAAGTATTTAAGAAATACTAAAGGATAGATTCCTCAAGACTGAGGAAAAATTAGAGTAAAGCGATGAAAGCATAAATGTATCAGATTATGAATCTAATATCGTATCCATCATTGGATGTCTTTTCATTTTGAATGAAGAGATAATTGGATGCCTCTTCATTATCACTAAAGAGATATTTGGGGGAAGCATTAAAAGTAATGACTTTAGTGTGTTCCATCGTGCATGGAAAATATATCGCCATATAGAAGCTTACAACAATGTTGTTTGGATGGGAAAGTTCATTTATGAACTCTCTATTCGGTTCCAACGAGAAAGTGTCTCTAGTGTACCGACACTACGACACTAATGGGGCGATAGCTCAAGCCAGGGAATCAAGGTCTCATCAAGATTTGAACTTAAATGAGAGACTAAACCACATGATTGAGAATCATGCATAATGGTGACGTCGTTATTCTCAAGGTTGCTTCTATGGATAACATATAGATACCCATTGTCTAGGCCTATTACTCAACCACTTTTGAAATGAATTCAGAAGAGGTATCATCATAGATGACCAAGCTGATTGGGTCTAGTGCAAGTGGGAGATTGTTGGAAATGTGCCCTAAAACCAATCATATGATGATACTTTACGGACATTTCATATGTTAAACTAATCTAGTTTAATATAAAGGGCAAAGATTATTGTTTTAAGCCGTCTCATATAAATGTTATATGCTTAAACGATAAGTCCAAGAAATATGTAATTGGGAGAATGTGATCTAAAGAAGTTAGATTCAAGACACCATTCTCTTTCTTATACATATGTAGCCATACCTCCTCAACACCAACCTCATCTTGGTTCCAGCTTGATGTGCTCCACAGATGCCCTCATGTAATTCAACCATCACTCTCATTGATTCTTCCAGGCCCAAGCATTTCAATATGAGTCCATCTAGAGTCTTTCTTAGTAAAGTTCTGTCCCGTATAGCAAACTTAGTTGCTTGTTGCCTAATCTTCTTACTTGTGGGGAAAGAAAGGCCATTTAAGTACTGGATAATGGGTGTTCACCAGTCTTCTATCTCAGGTTCCTTAGTCATCACATCTAAGCTGAACCCTCTTTCAAAGATAAAAGGGAGATTTCTCCTTTGTACTTCCACATCCACCTCGAACCTTCTTTCTTGGATTTATGCTCCAGAAGTCAACTGTGCCATCTCATTAGCAATTAAATTTTCTTATCTGGAAATATGAGTGTCCGACACTTCAGTACCCCAATAACTCAACAGTTAAGTAGCTGTCAAGTAATAACCAACCATGGTAATGTGTCTACACTTGTAGCCTCCATTTAACTGATTAATCATTAACTCTGAATCACCAAATACCTCCATTTCTATTGCCCTTAACTCCATCAGGATTTCTAGGCCAATGGTTAATGCCTCGTACTCTGCCCGATTGTTGGTAGTATCTTGATAATCTAGAAGGAATGAATTATAATGGTGAATACCTTTGGGATCAATGATGAAAATCCCAGCTCTAGCAGCATGTTAAGTGCAAGATCCATCCAAATACAACCTCCAATGAGTGATCAAAAGGCTAGATATCCTTCATACTTCTTGCTGAATCCATTTCTCTTTGCCCGAGTGATCTTTACTTGGTAGGATCCAAAGACTAGCTACTTCCAAAGTTCATGGGATGTTGACAAGTTCATTATGTGATTTTTGGTGCTCAATCAAGAAGTCTACAATTGCTTGTCTCTTTATTGCTTTTTGAGGCACACAATGAAGACTGAACTCTGAAAGTGCTAGAATCCATTTCCCAATCCTTCTAGTTAGCATTGGTTTTGATAGCATATACTTGATCAATCGGTCTTGGCAATGATATGGATATGGCAAGGCAATATGTAATGCCTTAGCTTGCAAGCAGTGAAGTACAAAGCCAAACATAGATTCTCAATTGGGGAATATCTTGTCCCTACCTCAGTAAAGATTATACTGAGGTAATATATTGCTTGCTCTTTCCCCCATTCATTGTTCTAAGCTAGCATGCTTCCTATTGACTTTTTAGAGGTAGAGATATAGAGCTTTAAAGGTTTCCCACTCTGAGGTGGCATCAGCACTAGTGGAAAGGCTAGGTAAGCCTTTACTTTGTCAAAAGCCCGTTGGTGCGATGGGCCCTATTCAAACTCTTCTTAATTCTTCAGTCTTAATAGAGGAGTTAACGGCTAAATCTTGTCCGCCAAATTGGCAATGAATCTTCTCAAGAAGTTGATCTTCCCTAATAGCCTTTACAATTATACTTTGTTGGTGGGGGTGGGTGACTTCATTATAACTCAAGCCTTGTTTTTGTATACCTCCACTCCTCTTTAATAAACAAGAAATCCCAAAAAGTTGCCCAATCTTACCCCAAAAGCACATTTCTTAGGATTTATTTTTAATTTGTGGGTCTTCATTATCACTAAGGCTTGTATGAGGTCTTCTAAGTGTTGATCTTCAGTTTTAGACTTTATCACAATGTCATCAATATACACCTCCATGTTATGGCCGATTAAATCATGAAAAATGGCATAAATTGCTCTCTGATAGGTTGCACCAGCATTTTTTTAGTCTGAAAGGCATGACAATGTATTCATATGCTGCAATATGTCATGGGTACCTAAATGTTGTCTTATGAATATCCTCTTTAGCCATTTTTATTTGGTTATATCCAGCATTACTGTCCATAAAAGATAGAACTTTATGTTTTGTGATTGCATCTATGGACAGATCAGCCATTAGCATAGGGTACTCATATTTAGGTGTGGCTTCATTAATGTTTCTATAGTCGACACAACATCGGATGGCATTAGTTATAGCTTTTAATACATGTACAATGTTGGCCAACCACTTGACATACTTGGCAGGCCTAATAAATCCTGCTTTCACTAGTTTTTCAATATATTCTTTGACCTTTTTTCTATCTCATTCGACATTCTCCTTGGAGCTTGCTTCATAGGTTTGTACCCCCTCTTGATAGGCATTATGTGCTCTACTAAATTGGGGTTCAATCCCGGCATCTCTGTGTAATGCCATGCAAAACAGTCTTTAAATTCATACAGAAGGTCTACTATCTTTGCCGAATCACCAGCTTCTAATAAGCCATTGAGTTGTATTGGCCTTGGATCCTCCTTAGTCCCTAAATTAATGGTTTCCAAGGGGTCTTGTATTTCTGGTACTGGTTTATCAGGTTATGTAAACAAAAATTCAACTGACTTTGGATCCTCGGGCACATCATCTGGCCAGTCTAAGTCATACATACACTCAGTCATGTGAGTGGCTACTTCTATCTCTTCTCCCGAAAACTTTTATTCTTCTCTACTCTTGGTACTTGAAATTTCTTCCTCCAACTCTGCTTCATCCTTGACTGAGCTTTCTCTCACTTCTTTTCTTTCTATTCCATACACCAGCAATCTCTTAATTAAGGACCTCATTGCAATTACTTGGTCATTCTTCCTTTGTTCTGACATCACTAGTGTTGGTGGGTTGGGACAATGTGAGGCATGTCCCATTTCTCCCTAGTGAGAAACAACCCTTGTTCGATGAGCTTTTGGGCCATCACCTTAGTTGGGCGGTCGTTTTCATCGACTCCTAAGCACAATAAGATTCTAGTATTGGGGTTGTAGAAGTTTGCTTCTGCAACATTGGTTGTAAAGAGAAAAGGTCGTGACTCGGCCTTCACAATCTCCTAAAATCCTAGTTCTTCGGTTCTAGACTCGTGGTAGACTACAACTTGTTGATGTAAAGTGGATGACACAGACAAACTTTGGTGAATCCAATCTTTGCCTACCAATGCTCCATAAGTAGAGCTGTTATCCACCATAAAGAATGCCAACATAATTTGCTTGGACACCCAGTCAACTTCTAAAGGCAATATCCCATAAGTTCTAGTGATGGCTCCAAAGAAAACTGGAAACTGTTAGAACATTGGGAATAAGATCTTCCTTACTTGTACACAACCTCTTCATTTGCTTGATTGGGAACACATTGATAGCCGCTTCATCATCTATCAAAACCCTCTTGAAGGGTACTCCCTCCAGATGAGCACTTACATATATGGGCTTGAGATGGTTGGCTTGAGCTAGACTTGGTCTACTGAACACCATTTGGTCAGAATATACCCTATCGGGCTCCTTTCGTGTTGGTTTGGGTAAGTCTGCCACGCTTAGTCTCTTTTTCCTAGCTTCCTCAACACCAAAAAGTGCCATCATTGGTTATGGTGCCAAATAATCACCCTCCATTATGGCTAGCTGATCTGGTTTGGCCTAAAACATGGTTGATAAAACATAAGTCATGTTTATGTGGAAGTTGCTGGGTCCAAGTACTTCTTCTTTCTTTTATCCAATTTGACATACAAACTTATCCATCAATGCCTGTGCGTCTTCTGGTAGCATTAGCTCGAGCACCTCCTCATCTATTACTATATTAAAACTAAGCAACTCCTTTGAGACTTCACAGGGTGCATCTTCTAGTATGGGTGAAGGCATCCCCCTCTCAGGGGAAATAGTGCCAAAACAGAGAGGTTCAGGCCTCCAACCTGGTGTAGGCATCATCACTACACTCTCCTAAGCTCTTCTCAACACTGGGGCCTTCACCCTTCATCTTGTTATTAGCTATTTCTATCTCATTTTTGCTCTTCCATTAGAGTTGTCTTCTTCCACCTTGTGTAACCTCCTCAAACTTAACATTGCCTGAAGCTTCTAAAATGGTGGGAATTTTCAATGAGTTCATATGAGCTTTATGCTATCTTTGAACCCTTCTGATCATAGATGCCCTCATTTCTTTAACAAGTTTTCCATCTTTGCCAATCACATACCATTTTTGGCCGAGTCGGGCCGAATCTTTGTTAGTAACTGGGGGTACCAGGTTCATGGTTCTCTCTCTCTATCCTTACCTTGCACTACTGTGATAACTTAGCTAGGGAGGTTTCACTTCTATCCATCTTGGCACCTTAGCTTCTTTGTCCTCAGCTTCTTCAGAGGCCTTATAGTTCCTGAATACCTCAGAAAGACCTTTAGGTTTAGAATCCCTTCCTAATCTTTGGAACACACTCTTGGAAGTTTCCTTCTATGTTGCCTGAATAACACTTCTGCGAGCCTCTTGTTCTTCTATTTCTTTTCTTCTAATCAACTTTTGATCAATAATGACGCCTCATACTGGTGCCTCCAACTCACATTCACCTTGGCACTTACTGCATAATACCACTCCCTTGATTACAGCCGCTTTGGGTTTGTCGGGCAACCCTTTAACTCTTTCTGTAGATTTGGCTGCTTGCTTTCTTTCTCCCTTCACCTCCCACGTAGCCTTTGCTTTTCCTTTCTCAACCCAATTAAGGTTGATCATGTTGATTGGGGCTTCTTGGAAAGGATTTGTATCAATCACCATATTTACTTGGGGTTTCTTCAACAATACTATGAGCAACTGTATCCAGTCCCTAAACTATACACAACTGGCTATGGAATGATTAAAGATGTAGTGGAGTTTACAATACTTTTTTCCCTTTAACTCTTCTAGTTTGGGCATCTTTGTGGTGTCGAGCAAGATCACCCTAGCCCTCACCAACTTCTCATAAATGTCAGTTGCCTTGGTTAGATTAAAAGAATGGGTCTAGTACTTCGGGGGCTTCATAGGCACAAACCCTTCATCATTCATGACAACTTTCTGGTCTTTGACAGGCTGGACCAATCCTTTCACTATCAAAGGTTTGAAAGAAGTGGTCATTTCGGCTGTAAACAAGTCAATTCCTTTTCCTATATTGCTGTCATTTTCTCCCGACTCAGGACCTTTGAACTCCAACTGGTGTATTGCAGCTTTGTTCTTGTAGAAAGAGGGCACTTTGGATGAATGCTTTACTTGTTGCTCCTTAGTTCACAACTTCTTATAGTTAGTAGCAGCTATTACCAGCTTTTACAACTCATTTAACTCATTAAAGTGTACATCATAGAACTTCTTTCTCAATGGTAATCTCAAAGCTTTCTGAGAAATAGATATAATCTGAGCATGGTTGATAGGGAACTGGCATCTCATCCTTGTCTTCCTAAACCTCATCATGAAGTCTTTAGTCGACTCGTGCTCATATTGCTTCACTTCCACTAAATCATTAATAGTCATCTCGGGCTCTACCCTATAAAACTGCTTGTGAAAAGCCATCACCATTTGCCCCCAGTTGGCAATGGAATTAAGGGGTAATAGAGAGTACCGCTGAGATGCTAAGCGGACCAACGAATTCCTAAACGACCTAAACTTGTAGTTAGGATTGTCTTCAAATGCCATACAGTAGTTAGAAAACTTGAAAATGTGGTCTATAAAGGACACATTACAGTCCTCCCTACTGAAGGTTGGGAATGTGGGCATCTTAAAGTTAAAGGGAAAGGGGTTCTACTCATCAATATACTCCAGGTAGGGCTTCTGGTAGGTGATCCTGAACATTGGGCAAACCTATGGTTGGGCATTTTAGATCACCATCATTTTCAGCTCTACTAACTCATTTCTAAGTTGCTGGTTAGCTGCATTATTGTGTGAGGTGTAAAGAAGTCCCCACCTCGGGCTACACTCATTGCCCGAGAAAGCTTCCTTCTGAGGTTCTAGCTATCTCCATTTGGCCTCCCCTCCCTTATTAGCCAACGGTGATGGCCTATAAGGAGGGGTCTTGCCCACAACTGTGGGCACACCTTTTCCATTAGGCTCTCCTACTTGCTGAGTCATTTCAAACTTCCTTCCATCTAGCTCAATCTCCCCTTACTATGTAGTGGGATTAATAAAGGGTCAGGCATACTTGTTTCCTGGATTTCTTCCACTTCAGGCTGACTAGTTTCAGGCTCATCTTTCTTCTTCCCCATATCTTTCTTTTCCTCGAGCAAACGAAATAAAGGAATCACTAGCCCTTTCTCAGGACTTGCCTCTCTCATCATTTCCCTAGCGCAACCATCTTTTGGGGTAGAGTACTCCAACTCCAATCTCCTTTACAGACTACCTGTTAACGAACAAAGTCTACTAACCTTTCCTCTAGTTTCCAAAGAAATCTTCTCCATGCTTTTCAGTACTTGTACCAAAGTAGCTTGCAAGTCTTCATTTGTAACTTTTCCACTTGACTTCTCGGAAGAAGTTGGGCCCTCCAGAATTGCAGGGCCTCATAGGGAGGGAAAATCTTCCGGGCGATCTGCTATGTTTGATCTTGTTAGATAATAGGGTGGCCTATACTCTATATTCCACCTGAAAGTTTGCTTCTTCTTTTTGGCATACAAGACTATCAGGGTCCCACCGAACGTGCCAAAACTATGTTCGGGGCAAGATTTCCCTCGCACAGCTCCCCAGGGGTTTGACACTTTGGATGAATTATAGGGCTTGCTTTCACTTATTGATTTGTTGCAATGAAAGTTTTGTAGTTAGTTTGAAAGATGCCTTTGTGGGGCCTTAAGTATAGGACTTGAGGCTGACAATCAAAACTAACAAAGTGCTAGTTATCATTAACAATTTCCTCTTCAGTATAGGCCTTGAGGCGTTCCATTCCTTCTTTAGTTATGAACTCTGCCCCTGCATAGTCATCATCAACAACTTCCTCTTCTTATTCTTCATCATTATTCACGTCAGCCTCCACCAGGTTAGCTTGCCGGCATTTGGGACAGACGTTGGACCGAGCCCTAATTTGTTACACCGATAACAAATGTCTGCCATAGGTTTGGCTTATGGATTCTGCCTTTGGGTTTGGTTTCTATTATCCTCTTTATTGAAAGTTTTGATAATTCTTTCATTGGATGCTTGATAAGGAAAATTTGATAGTTTTGATCGTCCAGAACTATGCGCCCCAAGTTTCCCCTTATCTACATGTGAGACAACAGGGGCTTCAGAATATTTGGACACATTTCTTCGAAAAGAAGTATGACGCCTCTCCTTTTCCATTAATTCTGCCCTCAAAACCATGTTAATGGCTTCTTGCAAAGCCTACATATTCTGCAATCCAATCTTCTCCTGAACGGAGAATTTTAGCCCATTCACATACCTTGTAACCTTTTGGTTTTCTGTCTCCGTCAGATGATTATATTTAGCAAGTCGCATGAAATCATCTGTATAATCCATCAGGAGCTGCTTCATCTTTCTCCATGTTCGAACCCTATTCTTCCTTTGCTTCTTGTGGATGTTCTGCAATTGGTCTCACCAAACAGCAGTTGTTACTTTGAGCGGAAGGCAACCATCTTCACCATTGTTGTCTTACGAATTTCCATGACTTCAAAGAATCTCTCTACTTCTACTAGTCAATTTAACAAATCTTTGATCTTCAAATTCTCCGTGAAATTCAGAATATTGTCTTTAATCCGAAAATAATCAAAGTAGTTGTGGTTTTGATTATTTGAATGAATAATGTTATTCATACTATATTTTTGTATCACATTTTCATACCACCTTAGGTGGCATTTGATGTGGACAACCACATCATTTGAATTAATCAGATTTTTAAATTTAGTTCACTATTTAATAAATTAACAATTAAGAAAAACTAATTAATTAAATGATGATTGTGGTATACGAGGAGTCTTTCTTATTCCTTTCTTCGGGTTTTGCAAATTTTTCAAATGATGTGGCTGTCCACATCAGATGCCACCTAAAATGATATAAAAATATGATATGAATAGCATGTCGACAACTTCTTTCTTGGACTCTGATTCGCTTTCTTGGATACGAGGCCTCTGACCTCCCTAAATATTGCCTTGGTAGCCCTTCAGTTATTTGGCCCAGGGGCTGAAAGCAACATCACACAAAGTTCCCCAAGTTGATTAGTCAAGTTTTCAATCCGCGCATTTTGAGTGTACATGTCCACTCTAGTGATGGGGGCAACAGGATCATGATCACCCGCAGATAGAATGAACGATGCCAAGATGGAGAAGCCCACTCTGGTACCAATTGACACAACACGAGCGTAGAGGGTTAAAAACGTATGCCCTCAAAGAACCAAGTTTTCTAGAATCCACCAGAGTTTGAGAGAAAATCCAAAAAGATAATTGACTAATTATGAATTGATGATTACAATAGTATCCATAAGGCTTAAATAGACTTAACTCAACCCTTGATAAGTTCGTGGGGTCTTAGGGAATGTAAAAGAAGTATTAGGAAATGTAAAGATGAAAATCATAAGTTAACCGAAAAGTCCGATTATTATTACAAACTTTAAATTGCGGTTTTGGAAGTCTAAAAGACCTCGGATGGCTAAAATCCATGTCACAAAGAAGCAAAGAGTTTGAACCAGGATGTTGTGCTCTTTTTGGTAAGGTATCATGGGCCCAAAACGGAGCTTGGATGCCAAATCTGTAAATTTCCATTGTGTCCTTTTGCCTTCCTTCGATCCATTTCATCTTTAATCCACTCGGCCATCTATTCTACATCAGTTCATATATTTCTGGTTGAGTAAATTGTAGCATTAGTGTATGAATCATTTCATGATTCTGACGTTAGTCCGTAAATTTGTTTATTAAAGCCATGTCTAAATGAATCAAAGGTGATCGAACTATCTAATCATATTTATAAACTAAACTAATTCCTGTATCCATCCAGTGGAGAATGATTCGAATTGTGAATTATGAAACAAGACAAGAGAGGCGTTTCTGTTTTGAGTAAGGCCATTCATTATTTGCAGCAAGTACAAATATAAACTGCTCAAACCTCTGAGCTTCAAGAGGAAGCTCTAGGTGAAAGGCAATACATGAACTCCCTAACAGTATATATGCATGCTAATGCCTAAAGGGAGAAAAAAATACATATGACGAGTACAAGCACATCAATCAATTCGTTTCTTGACAGAGAACCAAAAACTACTCATCCCAAAGTCTACAATTCAATTCTTGGAGCCAGTACTGGTGGGGACGAATTCTCACTTCCGGGTAAACTTTGAGACGAATTTATCGTTATAACATGATGTGCCGCATTGATGCCTGATACTTGCTTTACCGCTTCCTGTGATGATAATTCTTGCTTCTCTGAGGTTACTCTAGGCTTAGCATTCTTAAAATGTGCTAGGGATGCTAGTTTTTGAGCAGCATCAGCAACTTCCTCTGTACATTTGACAACTTCAAACAGTAGAGAAGCTACTGCTCCTGCTTGTATTATCTCTAGGTAATCTCCATGTTTAGAAAAACTTGATCTGATTACAGATTTGAGTTTTTCAGCTGCTGCTTTTGAGTTCGAAATATGAGGTTCTGCTGCTGATGATTCAATCATTTTTCGGATCGCAGATGCTAGTTCCTTCAATGCTTTCCCACATTCTGAGCTAATAACTGTGCATTCCCCTTTAATTATATTTCGAACTTCTGACGGTGACTGTAAGATTAACAAAGACAAGTTATAATAGGCCTAATAAATTTGTATTAAAATGCATACATACATTTATTGTCATACTTGGATCTCAGAGGTCAGGTAGTTGTTGAGAGATTCAATTTTGAAAGCGCATTGGCGAGTTACGTTCCCAACTTTCAGGTACTCATTCCATGGATGACGAAATCTGAACTTTCCGTGGCATGGTTCCCATCTTGCCAAATTGGCCTGGACAATAGAAATCAAACAACTCAGAGTGGAATTCAAGCATAATTTTCCAGGTAATAAAGTTATAGAAGACGAGAAAGATGTATAATTCTCACCATGCTTTCTTCCTTGCTACCTGAAGTTAGGACAGTTTTATATCGCTGAAGAGATGATGACTTGTTTATAGGCTGTCCATCCTCAGATATTTTAAAGTATTCGTCTCCAAATCCTGCAAATAATTAGTTTTAACTGGTTAAGTTCTGATGGTTCGTGGTAGTAATAATAAAAAGAAAAATCAAAGTACGTAAATTTTCACATGATAGGCAAATAGTAATCCAATTGTGCATGTGTTTGTCATAGATATTTGTTTTTCCTCCTACTAGGATGCACAAAACTTGCCTATAAAAAGGGAACAAAATATATTTCTGCTAAGGTGTTACTAGGTTAGGTTCCAAGTGCAACTGTTATTTTTTTTTTTTTTTTTTTTGCAGTGAAATCACCTCCAATAACCTTTGCAGGAATTGATGACTTTTACATCTAGCTTATAAGAACATTAGTCTTCATACAGGCAGCATAATACCGCTGTTATGTTTAAGTATATATATACATCCTAAAGTACGTACCTTCTAAGAAAATCCCAAGCTTTTCGATGTTGGTAGCAATCTGATTGTGAAGATCCACCCCAATCCATACCGGACATATGAAAGTGCATACAACTACAGAAGCACAGCTTCCAAGGACTACCGTCGATAGCCTCTCAAATCCCATTTCTATCACCTCTTCATCCCGATAACCAGACACCGAAATCAAGCAGAATGTCAATATGAATATCAACATCCCATAATCATACCTTGCCTTAATTTGGGGAATGAATCTCAGGAATGTCACTATTCCAGCTGCAAAGAAATTACAATATGATATATTTAATATGTTGATTTACATAATTAGTAAGATAATTAATTTTCTAACTCTTGTTTCTGATAGTATTATATAATTACCTATTATAAAAACAAAGAGAGCAACTAGTATAGGCTCCCCTGTTTCTCCAGAAAGAGTTGCTAAGCGATGAGCCCCAATGCCAAGAGCACCAGCTGTTAAAGTTGCCAACATTCTATTCAAACCTTTTCCTAGTGTTGCTCCTGAAATTGTTTAAATAGCATAATTAGCAAATATTAGAAATTAGAAGCAAATAAATTCATTAAATTTTGAGAGCTTACAGAAGTTGCTTACCAACAGAAAATTCAAACACAACCACAACAGTTAGAATAGCCCACATTGCAGCAAGACCAAAACCTTCATAGAGTGGTTTAAAATAGTAGAAGAGTGACACCAAAGTGAGAGCTAGTCCCACTTTAAAAGAATGAATAATCTTTCTTGGGTCATCCTTTCCTAGTTCCTTCAGCCTCAAGGCAAATCCAACTATTTTTCCCCTTTGTCTTTTGGGCGAGGCTGGGGATTGTTTAGCATTCTCATGATTTGAAGATACCATATTTCAATATTTCTATGGAGGGAAAAAATACCAGGACGGGAGCTGCAGGAGAAAGAAGACGGTAAGCTGGACGGGAGCTGCAGGAGAAAGAAGACGGTAAGCTAAGGAGCAAATTAATTGGATGGTCAGGATGTCTTGTGGAGTGAGTTCTGACAAAGCGAAGACGTTTATTTATAAGTAAACCATGTTGGACGGTGACTTAAAATGTACTTATCATATCATATTTTAAAGCATCAGTTGTGAGTTAAGTCAGGTAACTAAATTAGTGTGCTTCTCGTTTACATATGAATTTTCCTCATGTTGATTTTAAAATATCTCTTGTATATAAAAAAAATAGGAAAAATTTAGCATTTATTTTCGACATTTGGATTTGAACGTTTATCTAAGTTTGCAACAATACTATGTTCCTCTCTTTGCACTCAAGTTCGAGCGCAAAGCTTGAAAAAATGAATGTACGAAAATTGTTTCTCAAAAATGGAGATCGACTGTGCTTTTTATCCAAATGTAATTATGAATAAAATTTTCTACTCTGTCTTATGAAGCAAATTTTGGAGCATTACAATATACATTAGCACAGTGCACGTGTCTGGCAACAAGAAAACCTGACGGCTTTATTTCTGTGGTTGAGACTGGAGAGGGCAAACGGTCAAACAAGGCTGGCTATGCATCTACGTGTTACAGCATGCATGCCCATATCTGTAGATCCCCTGTGAATTAGGTAGCTAGGTTAGTATGTTGTATTTTATTTTATTATTCGCAATGAATCGTTATGCAGAAGCTTGTAACTTTCTGCGATTGGGTTTCTGTACATTACTGATCGAAATTGTTGACCACCGTCAGCGATACGGTGATATATCTATGGTACCTTCCAATACGTGCACTTACGTATATGTATAATTAAAAACATTATTCATTAGGAAATATTTAATTTCATGAAAAACATAAGATATTAATAAAAACAAGTTTAATAAAAAAAAAAAAAACATCTGTTCAAAGAAGCATAAAAAGAAAAAAATAACCTTTTATAAGGCTATTCTCTTACTACTTGGTAAGTGACTGAACAATATATAATTAAAATGCGTGCGTTCTGAAAATAGTAGCAATATTGATCTCTGCTTTGCAGTGGCACTTATAAAAAATAATTCCATAAATATGCTTTCTTCTTTTCTACTCTTCTTTATTTGGACAAACATTATATATGTTTTTCTAATTAACTAAAAGAAGGTAGAGGAGAAAGAGAGGTGTTCTGCTGGTACTATTCAAGAATAATAATAATAGTATTCTAGAATAAAACTTATGAAAAAGGTTCGAGATACTTTGTCGTTCTTTGAGCGTACACTGTACTAAGCTAAAAAGCCACACACACAAAAACACCGACTTCTCTATTATGTATAATATTTTTATGCATGGCTTTGTTCCACCTAAATTAGTACTCGACTTTCAACTTACTGGCTGTTTTATGCATGCTTCAAATCTATCTAGTATCTGCCCATGTGTGTTCTAAGACACAGCATGACAAAGAAAAAAATAATTTGACATAATAATCGATCATGATTCAAGCTGTCATTTAGCTTAATTTCATAATATTTTGTTTAAAAACAAAAACAACAACAAAGTCTTATCTTACTAAGTGGGGTTGACTATATGAATTCTAGAACGTCATTACATTCAGTCTTTCATTAGCTCCAAGTACTCCATGTCTTTTCTTAAAGTTTCTTTCCAAGTCTTCTTAGGTCTTCCTCTACCTCTTTTGCCTAATCATCTAATAATCGCATTTTCTAACCAGAACATCTGTACCTTTTCATTTCACATGTCCAAGCCACCTTAACTGATTAATTTTCTCTAATCTTATCTTCAATTGCAATCACTCTTACTTTACCTCAGATATTTTTGTTCCTAATCATGTCCTTTTTTCGTGTGCCTACACATCCAACGAAGTATTCTCATATCGGATACGCTTATTTTTTGCACGTTTGATGCTTGGCCCCAACATTTTTTGCATGTGCTAAAGCATTATTGGCCTTATTGCCCTTCTATAAAAAATTTCCTTGAGCTATAGTGGTATATGCAATTGCACAACACACCCAATACACTATTCCACTTCATCCATTCAAATTGTATATAATGGTTAAGATCTTCATCCAATTCTTCGTTATTTTGCATGATAGATCCAAGATAACAAAAACGTTCTCTCTTTAGTACTTCCTAATCTTCAATTCTCACCCCTATCTCATTAGGACCCCTATTCCCATTGGACTTGCACTCCATATACTTTGTCTCTGACCTACTTAGGCAAAGACCTTTAGATTTTAACACATTCTGCCAAAGGTTAAGCTTCGCATTACTCACTCATACGTTTTATCTATCAACACTATATTATCTGCGAAACTTATACACCAAGAAAAATCATCTTAATTATGTCTCATTAACTCATCCATGACCAATGCAAAAGATAAGGACC